>NC_053025.1:280725145-280736573 GCF_003073215.2 Triticum urartu
CTCTCAAACGACAAAAGCCGTACTCTAACTCTGAGCAGCCAACCGTTTATGGTTGTAGGGGGTGGGCTATTTATAGCCACTAGGCAACCCGACCTGATTTGTCCGAAATGACCCTGGGTCACTAAGGAACTGACACGTGTTCCAACGGTCAGATTTCAAACACACATGGCAACTTTACTTGGGCTACAAGCAAAGCTGACTTGTCCGACTCTGGACAAGATTCGCTCTCATAGTCTTCACTCGAAGACATAGGTTTTGGTTAAGCATCACTTCAGTCATTCTGACTGGTTCTCTTGGACCCCACTTAACAGTATGGTGGTTCCTATGACTCAACAAAGAAGAAAAAGAACTACGAAAGATCTAAGTCTTCGAGCTCCATAGGCTTCATGCAATGTCTTCTCTTGTCATAGTCTTCAATGTGAATATCTTCACATACCACCTTTGACATCAATGTCTTCATACATTTTTAGGGGTCATCTCTGGTAGGAAAACTGAATCAATGAGGGACTTCTACCTGTGTTATCCTGCAATTCTCACAAACACATTAGTCCCTCAACTAGGTTTGTCATCAATACTCCAAAACCAACTAGGGGTGGGACTAGATGCACTTACAATCTCCCCCTTTTTGGTGATTGATGACAAACTAGTTGAAGTTTTCAACAAGGAATATAATGTGAAATTGTAAAGGATAAGGAATTGTCTTCATAAGTTGCAAGGGCTCCCCCTGAAGATGTGCATATGAGTAATTTGCTTTTGGAATGCAAATGCACATGGCAGGTTGTACTTGTGGAGATCCTCTTCAACTTATGATGACAATTCATTATGCATGTGAAGGTATGTGAAGATAATGACATGCATAATGGAAAATGGACGTCTGCAAAATGATCTAAGTGCGGAATTTATAGTCGCCCATGCGAAATTTATCATCGCATCACAAAGTAGCAAATAAGTAGCAGACGACAATCGAGTTTAAGTGTTACAACTCAAAGAACCAAATGTATCAAAAAGAGAGTTGTAAACACTAGGCAAAATATAAAGCAACCGCCCATATGGACCCGCTTGAAGACTATCGAACTCATATGCTTCTCCCCCTTTTGTCAGTAAGGACCAAAAGGTTTGAATACATAGATCATCTACTCGTTTCCACGAAGAGTACATGAAGCAGCAGGGTCGTCGGTGGTGTTCGGTGGTGCAGAAGAACTTGGAGCAGTCTCAAAGCGTGCTGAAGGAGGGGGCGGTGAAGTAGCATCGTCTTCGTCCTCGATCACTTGGGCATTCACAGTTGCCACAGAGGAAGAGAACTCAGAGTCTTCAAGAGATGGAGTTCGTTGCAGCACTGCCCTTCGGGGAGGTGTGGAGTCAAACTTGAAGCGTTCAGAGAAGCCATCCTCTTGAAGATCATCTTTAGAGCACATAAGCGTCAGCCCTTTCCATGTGCATCGAGAGGTTTCATGGGCAACAAAGGCATTCTTGGTGGCAAGATTGCGAATGCGGTTAACATCCACCAAGAGGCTTTGCATTTGGCGCTTCAGCCAGTCATGATGCCTATCCTGTTTCTGATGAAGAGCCACCAGAAGCTCTCGGTCGTTGAGAACACGAGATTGCTTCTTGGGTCGTTGGGAAATAGTGCTTTCGGTGCCTTCAGTAAGGGCACGATGAGGTGCATGTGTAGTTCCAGCCAGAGGATAAACACGAGTGACTGCTTCAACTCCTTCAATGTTCTGAGAGAAACTTTGATGCTCCGCATTCTGAAGACTAAGAGGCTCCTTGGCAGACTCGGGATAAATGGCTTCAACGGACATATCCACATCAGGCAGAAAGATCCGATGATTGCGAGCAGATGGCTGATATGAGATAGCGGAGTGGAGTTTAATCAGCCGCATTATCCATGGAGCATAGAACTTCAAGCCAAAAAGATCAGAGCCTGATGCAGCAAGTTGGCGGATGAAGAAGTCTTGTGCATTGAAGCATTTGCCATGAAGAATATAGAAGACCAAAGTCTTCATTGCACCTTCCAGCTTGGCATGTGGAGAATGCCCTTTGATGGGCCAGAGAGTTCTCCTTATGATGTGATAGATAGTCCTTGGCAGATACTCAAGGTCTTCAACAAAGAACTCCTTAGGATATGCAGCATATTGTGGCAAGGGCTTCATCATACTGAGCATCTGACTCATGTTCGGTTCAGGCTTTTGAAAGATGTTCTCCATAGCTTCACTGTGAAGCTGGCAGCCAGGTTCATAGAGATCTCCAGGAGTGGGCAGACCAGTGAGCTCAATGATATCAAAGGCTTTGGCTTCGTGATGAACATTTCCTGTCATCCACTCCAGGACCCAAGTCTTCGGATCTCTGTTGTAGCCACGTATGTGAAGTGTGGCATAAAATTGGAGCAGCAGCTCTTCGTTCCAGTGCTCTTGGTCGGTGACAAAAGGCAACAGTCCAACCTCTTTGAAGCAATCCAGAGCTTCTTCCAGACAGGGCAGACCAGCTATTGCTTCGGTGTCAAGACGCTTATGTGGGAAGATGCAACCTTGATTGTACAGAATGCAGGAGTAATAGCTTCGCTGTGGATAGCTTTAGAACCGATCAGGAGATATTCGTTCCCTTGAGTAGGGGTTCTTGGAGCTGTTGAAGAAAGTGTTGTCTGCTTTGAAGCCGTTGACATTGAAGGATCCAGGTGCTGATGCAGGACCTGGAAACCTGGGCAACCTTGGAATTGGCTTCTGTACCTGAGGCCTGTACTCAACACGATAGTCAAACTGAGGACCAGCAGCAGGCGCAGGAACAGGAGCAGTAGCATCATTTGCTTCACTGACTTCTGGCTCATTGGTTGGTGCAGGCTCCACATTTGCTTTAGCCATGACAACGTCATTGGCTTCATTTGTTTTGGTGGTGGCAGCCTCAAGATTCTCAACCTCCACTTGATGAGCTGGAGGGTCGGTCACAGTCACGTTCTCCTCGAGAACAGCTTCTTGGTGAGACGGGGGTGTAGCAACTCTTGGGGTTTCTTCTTCATCGGCGGATGCAGCCGAAACATCTTCAACCAGTTTGGCTTCGGATTCAGTCACAGTAGGAGTGGCATCTGGAAACACTTGACGTGCAACAGATTGGTGAGGCACTTCTCCTTCTGGAATGCTGGAAGTAGGGACTTGAGACCTTGATCCTTTGCGAAGCCTGCGGAATGCTGGCGACGCCTTTGGAGATGGCGTTGGCTGGACCTCAAAGTCATCTTCTTCTTCTTGTCGGGGTGGTGTGACTTGTGGTTCTGTGGGTGATCAGCCCATGTTGTATCCTGAGCGATTAGCGTCAAGGGACGACCAATGCTGATGAGTTCGTTGTGCGTAAGCACACGCGATGATACCTGTTGGTGCTTGATCTGAGGAAGGACTACATTATATTCCACATTCTCATGGTGACCAATGTCTTCAGCAGCGGTGGGATCAGCTGCTGGAATGTCTTCAGCTTCATAAGCCTCTGTGGAAGCAGGCTCATGGACAGTCAGTTGGCGCTCTTGACGTTCAGCGTCAGGACGAACCATGGAGATAGGTTCAACAATTAAGGGCTCTTTGGGAGCAGCCCGTTCCTTCTTGGTTTTCCGCTTCTTCTTGGAGGGAGCAGCATCAGAGGCTTCAGCATATTTCCTCTTTTTGGCTTCAGCCTTAGCAGTCCTCGTCTTCTTTAGTTCTGAAGCGGTAGACCTGGCTTTTGGCTTCAAGCCAGTCTTGCTAGTTGGGAAGACAATGGGATCTGCTTCCTGCCTTGGTGCGTTGGGTTCGGCCACAGTGGGCTTCTTCTTCTTCGTAGCAGCCATCCTGGGATCAATGCCCGGACGCCCAAGGGCCTTGCGCTTCTCAGCCTCGTTGTAGCCTTGCACACACTTGCCAGCCAGGCTCTTCATGCGCTCACGAGAACCCTGAGCTTCTGCACGTTTCTTGAGAAAGGCTTCTTTGAGCTCGTGCAGCATAATCTTGAAGTTCTTCACCTCTTGCACGCTGAGCGTGGCCATATGCTTCTTGAACTGAGTTTTCTCAAAGTCAATCTTCTGCTTCAGTTCAACAATGCGCTGGGCGATAGCTAACTCTGAAGCAATGGCACCATGGAAGGTGACACTGAGGCCAATTGGAAGTTGCAGATCTTCGAAGCTGAGGTTGGACGTGTCAAACCACTCATCAATGAAGTTGTGGATGATTGCCACGTCAAAGAGAGGCAGATCATTGAAGATTTCTGCTTCTTCTTTGCTCTTGATCAGTTGCTCAAGAGCATCATCTGCCAGATCTTCATCACTGAATAGATCAATGGCATCATTGCGCAGAATGGCAGCAGCAGTCAGTTCTTGGGTGGTGTGTGGCAGAGGCATCTTGACTCTATGGGGCTTGGAGATGCGTGACAGATCTTCAGACTGCACACTGTCTTCAAGAGGTGCAGTAGCCAGTGGCTTCGCCCGTGAAATTTTCGGTGGAGCAGCTGATCTTGAAGCCTTAGCCTTCTTTGGCTTCTGCGGCTTTGGAGTAGGGGCTGGGGCTTCATCAGTGTCAGCATCATCATCAGGATGATCCACTTTGGCACCTAGAACAGAAATGTGAGTAATGAGGCCATCCAGGTTGTAGAACGGACTGATGACATTCGGTTCTGCATCACGTGTGCCGTCAGTACGGGGAGCAGAGGGACCAGGGTTGAAGTCTAGTCCCAAAGACTTCTTGTTCTGCTTCGCTGAGTTCTTGGCAAACTGGAAGTTGCACTTGAACAGATTGTCGTCACGACACCATAGTAGTGACGATGGGTGTGCATCTGCAGGCTGTGGTCCACGGACCATGCAGGGATAGAAGCCTTGTTCAACGGCTTCAGCTCTCGACCTGGGTTGAAGATTTTTGTATAGGATGTCTCCCCAAAGTCGCTTGATGGCATTTTTCTCAGCATATTCCTGGGTCACAAACCGGTATTTGAACCATTGTTCTGCCCAATATCTTCGAATCCATTGGATTCGGGTCTTGCGCTGATTGTAATCCTCTTCAGGATCTGTCTTGTAAAGCTCTGAGAGGTCATCAGGTAAATCTCTTGATGTTCCCCCACGACGCTGTCTGCCTCCCTTCCTTGCAGATATCTCTGTAGCCATGAACTTTAAACTGAATGGCTTCAACGCGTTCAAAGGCTTCAGAGGCTTTCGCTAGCTGGACAAACAGGAACTGGCTTCGGGAGAATTTATATGATGCTGTAAGAATTCTGCAAATGAATGCAGACTATGAGAACCAAGGGATTCTCCCACGGACATGTACCTATGACAGCATTAAGGTGCGAGGGAAGGGGAAGAGGTCATATGCATTCTCAGAAGATTTTGAAGATAAATCAGTTTAGAAGACATTGACCTCATCGTGCGAAGACATTCACTCATAGATAAGGAGTTGGTTCCAAATTTGTACGAATCCAGAGATCAGTACAAGTGAGGAATCTAACTACTTTGTGAAGCATAAGTGAACATACTAGGTATAATATGAGATGTAGTATGAAGTGGATCCAACATGTGTGAACAGAAACTACTTGTGGTAGAAAGTGACGAATCTGTAGAATCAAAAGGGGCCGTAAAAAGGAAGTTTTATTTACCACACAAGGAACTGCTAGACGAAGTAGAAGAGGAGGCCGAGCAGTTCGATCATCCATGCCCTAACTTGGCGACGGAGGACACCTATGGCGACAGCGGAGAAGACGATGTCCGCGGTCGGCGTGAAGACGGCGTCGGAGAGGTTGCGGCAGCTAAGCGCTTCGTCGCTGGTGTCGTCGAGGGCTAGCGGTGGCGCTAGGATTCGTGCGAGAGTGGAAGAAGAGATAATGACTGTGGTGTGGCGTGTATTTATAGGGACAGGGGCGGCTCAGTGTTATTACACAGGTGCCCCTGGCGATTCACATCTGAGGAACACGTGGCCATCATGCAGCATATCAAAGGTTGTTCCACGTCCCACGCACTCCTGGGTTGTCGGGTGGTCGTTCCCACTTCTCCGGGTTTCAGGTGAAGGAATTAGCATTGAAAGCGGACTTAATGTTTGTCTCTGTATCTTTTGCTGACAAGGACGCAGAGAAGACATTTGACAGTTTCAAGAGAATGCATATGATTTGGAGAGATAGAGTTTGAGATAGAAAGCATAGAGAGGTTAGGGTCCGATCACATTCACTTAGTTCAAAAGATTCAACAAGAAGACATAGCTATAAGTGAATGCTGTAGAGGACAGAACACTAGTATATATATAATCAACATAGTGAAGATAATCATGAAGACATGTTGAGATTGAAGCCAAACCAAATGTGAAGACATAGCAAATGTAACGCCATGAGTGAAACACTTCAAACAAAACATTTGGTGGTGGTGTTACCCACCGTATAGGAAGTGTTAGTCCCAGACACGGCGCACAATTATCGTGGCGCTCCGAGGTCAAATTCCTCATTAATGTATTCACACTTAGAATGCATGTCTTCATTGATTGAAGATATACTTTTCTTCGTGTGTTGCACATCTAAGTCATCAATATGCATAAGTGTTAGGATGTGTGCCTGATCACAGGACATTTGAGGATTCCAAGATATTTAGCTCACACTGTAACTTGCAAAATCTCTTCTCATCCAAGGGCTTGGTGAAGATATCTGCCAATTGCTCTTCAGTGTTGACGTGTATGATATCAATATCTTCCTTCACAACATGATCTCTGAGAAAGTGATGACGAATCTCAATGTGCTTTGTCTTCGAGTGCTGAACTGGGTTGTTGGCAATCTTGATGGCGCTTTCGTTGTCGCAGTAGAGTGGCACTTGCTTTAGATGAATGCCATAGTCTTTGAGTGTTTGCTTCATCCACAGAAGCTGAGCGCAGCAAGATCCAGCAGCAATGTATTCAGATTCAGCAGTGGAGAGAGATACACAGTTCTGCTTCTTTGAAGACCAACATACAAGTGATCATCCCAGAAAATGACATGTGCCTGATGTAGACTTGCGATCCACCTTGTCACCAGCATAATCAGCATCTGAGAATCCAACTAGATCAAACTCTGAGCCCTTTGGATACCATAATCCTAGAGTTGGGGTCTAAGCCAAATATCGAAGAATTCGCTTCACAGCTAAGTGATGCGATTCCTTTGGTGCCGCTTGGAATCGAGCACACATGCAAACACTAAGCATAATATCTGGCCTAGATGCACATAGATAAAGTAAAGAACCAATCATGGAGCGGTATACCTTTTGATCGAACTCTTTACCATTATCGTCGGGACCCAGATGATGTTTGGCTGGCATTGGCGTTGTGAAGCCTTTGCAGTCTTGCATACCAAACTTCTTCAGGCAGTCTTTGAGATACTTCTCTTGAGATATAAAGATGTCGTTGCGTTGCTGTCGTATTTGAAGACCAAGGAAGAACTTCAGCTCTCCCATCATGGACATCTGGTATTGCTCTTGCATCATATATCCAAACTCTTCACTGTATTTCTGATTGGTGCAGCCGAAGATAATGTCATCCACATATATTTGGCACACAAACAGTTCACCATCATATGTCTTCGTGAAGAGAGTGGGGTCGAGGGAACCAGGTGTGAAGCCTTTGCTCTTCAGGAATTATTTGAGTGTGTCATACCAAGCCCGAGGGGCTTGTTTGAGGCCATACAGTGCCTTGTTGAGCTTGTATACCATGTAAGGATACTTTGGATCTTCAAAGCCAGGAGGTTGTGCAACATACACTTCTTCTTTGCAAGGATGTGGAGGTTCCTCATGCCAGCATGCCCTAGCCTCCGATGCCAGAGCCAGCATTCTGAAGCTTTTGCCAGTAGACATACGGCAAGCTGTGGTCCTGCTGAGAAATCTACCACGTACAAATCATCTTTCCTATACCCTTCAAACACTAGAGACTTGTCAGATTCCATTAGAACAAGGCAACGATATTTTCCAAACATCACGATCATATTTAAATCGCAAAGCATTGAGACAGACATTAAGTTGAAACCAAGGGATTCAACAAGCATGACTTTATCCATGTGTTGATCCTTTGAGATTGCAACTCTACCTAGACCCAATACCTTACTTTTACTAGTGTCAGCAAATGTGATGTGACTCTTGTCGGATGGACGTAAGGTTGAGTCCATAAGAAGGCTTCTCTTGCCAGTCATGTGATTGGTACACCCACTATCAATAATCCATTCTGAAGCTGCTGGTGTCGTACCCTAGAGTGCAGTTAGGGGGATAGGCTTCACGAAGAGAATTGTGAAGCAAAAACATTTGACGAACCAGTGGGTTATGAAAGCTTAGATCGAGATTTGGACTGATAGGGCGAGTAGCAAGTGATTTAGGAACAAAGTACATAATAAGACCATTCGGGCATTTGATCTTGCGCCCTACAAGATGTTTAAGGTCCCCAGCAATAGCATTAGATGATTTTGGTTTTCTGCTGGAGACCCTTCCCTGCAAAAGAGAGTTAAGCTTTCTTAGCCACCCACATCTTCAAGGGTGGCTTAGAAGCAATAAGTCTAAGTGCAGCATCTAAGAACTTTGGCTTTGGAGCCCTAGCAAAAAGTCTTGCAGGAGGACAATAGTACTCATAAGAATAAGCAGAATAGTTCTTGGTCTTATGAACATGGCGGTTTGATGAACCGCGCTCATATTCATAGGCCTGAGTATGGCTTCCCTGCAAAACATTTGCGTTAGTGCGACTCAGGTGAGTCCTCTGTCTGTATGAAGCCTTTGGACTGTATGAAGCCTGTGGTCTGGGGTTTATCTTCTTCACCTGTGGTGTCATGATGACATTCATAGGAAGATTCTCCAAACACCTTTTTGGCACCCAGATCTTCTTCATAGGCGGTCCATTCCTGCAGTTAGTACCAATATGCCTGGCAAACACTTCACCATTCTGATTCTTAAACAGTTTATAGTTCGCATCAAAGGATTCATCAATAACGATGGGATTAGCACAAGTGAAGCCAGATAGGGTGGATGGATCCGCTGAGGGTTCCTTTGCAGCAACCCATGTGGTTTTGGGGTACTGCTCAGGTTTCCAGTAAGAGCCATCAGCATTCATTTTCCTTTCGAACCCAACACCCTCTTTCCTAGGGTTTCGGTTCAGGATCTGCCTTTTGAGGACATCACATAGTGTCTGATGCCCTTTGAGACTTTTGTACATCCCTGTTTCAAGCAGTGTCTTCAACCTAGCATTCTCATCAGCAATAGCAGTGGTATCCTCAGCGGAGGGGTTAGTTACCACATCAACAGTTGAAGATATTGCAACAGTAGCAGCAGTAGAACATTCAGCAATAGAGGTAGCGTTATCACGCTCAATGCATTTAAGACATGGTGGTTCAAATCCATCCTGAGCGGAACTGATCTGTTTGGTGCGAAGTGAATCGTTTTCCTTTTGAAGATCTTCATGAGCCGCTCTCAATTTCTCAAGATCTTGCTTCCTTTGAAGATAATCATAGGAAAGCCTTTCATGAGTTGTTGAGAGCGTTTCATGACGACTTTCAAGTTCCTCATACTTAACATGAAGATTTTTTATGTCTTCAATTAAGGACTGAGATCGAGTCATTTCAGCGTCTAGCAGATCATCGCTTTTGTCTAATAGTTTTTGAATATGTTCCATAGCTTTCTGTTGTTCAGTTGCAATTTTAGCAAGTGTTTTGTAGCTGGGTTTGGAATCACAATCAGAGTCATCTTCACTAGATGTTTGATAGTGAGTAGTGCGTGTGTTTACCTTGGCACCGCGTGCCATGAAGCAGTAGGTAGGAGCGGAGTAGTCCTTGTCATTTGCATCGGTGTCGGTGATGAAGTCGTTGTCTTCCGTGTTGAAGATGGACTTGGCAACGTATGCTGTAGCCAGACTCGCAACGCCAGAATCGGACTCCTCCTCAGACTCCACCTCCACCTCCTCAGAAGCAGACTCCTCCTCTGAATCCATTTCCTTGCCAACAAACGCACGTGCCTTGCCAGATGAGCTCTTCTTGTGTGATGAAGACTTGGAGGAAGACTTGGAAGAAGACTTTGAGTATTTCTTCTTCTTCTTGTCGTCAGAGTCATACTCCTTGCTCTTCTTCTTCTTCTTCTTGTTCTCATTGTCCCACTGCGGACACTCAGAGATGTAGTGGCCAGGTTTCTTGCACTTGTGGCATGATCATTTCTTGTAGTCATAAGAAGAAGCTTCATCATTCCTTGAGCTTGATCGTGAAGACTTTCTGAAGCCTTTCTTCTTGGTGAATTTTTGGAACTTTTTCACAAGCATAGCAAGCTCCTTTCCAATGTCTTCAGGATCATCAGAACTGCTGTCGGATTCTTCTTTAGATGTGGAGACAGCTTTTGCCTTCAAGGCACGAGTTCGCCCATAGTTGGGACCGTAGATGTCTCTTTTCTCAGAAAGCTGAAACTCGTGTGTGTTGAGCCTCTCAAGTATGTCAGACGGATCGAGTGTCTTGAAGTCAGGACGTTCTTGAATCATCAGGGCTAGGGTGTCAAATGAGCTGTCAAGTGATCTCAGGAGTGTCTTGACGACTTCATGCTTGGTGATCTCAGTGGCGCCGAGAGCTTGAAGCTCATTTGTGATATCAGTGAGTCGATCAAATGTGAGCTGGACATTCTCATTGTCATTTCTCTTGAAGCGGTTGAAGAGGTTGCGAAGGACGTTGATTCTCTGATCTCTCTGGGTTGAGACGCCTTCATTGACCTTGGAGAGCCAGTCCCATACTAGCTTAGATGTTTTCAAAGCACTTACACGGCCATACTGTCCTTTGGTCAGATGACCACAGATGATGTTCTTGGCAGTGGAGTCCAGTTGAACGAACTTCTTGACATCAGCAGCGGTGACACCTTCACCAGCCTTAGGAACGCCATTCTTGACAACATACCATAGGTCGACATCAATGGCTTCAAGATGCATGCGCATCTTATTCTTCCAGTAGGGATATTCAGTTCCATCGAAGACGGGACATGCAGCGGAGACTTCAATTATCCCTGCAGTCGACATAGCTAAAACTCCAGGTGGTTAAACCGAATCACACAGAACAAGGGAGTACCTTGCTCTGATACCAATTGAAAGTGCGTTATATCGACTAGAGGGAGGGTGAATAGGCGATTTTTATGAAAGTCTTCAAAACGTGGAAGTTTCGAAGACAAACGATAGAAATAGACCTATTACCATGCAGCGGAAGGTAGACTACACTAGGCAAACCATAGTCAAGTATTCAATGAAGTGAAAGCACAATGACCTATAGCAGCTAGGTAGTTAGGATCAGGTAGGAAGATATTATGAAGCCAAACAGAACACGCAGTCACTCAGTGAAGACAAAAGAGTAGTGCAATCATACAATGACTTCACAAGGACCAACAGTAAGTAAACGGAAAGGAAGGATGAAACCAGTGACTCGTTGAAGACAATGATTTGTTAGACCAGTTCCAGTTGCTGTGACAACTGTACGTCTGGTT
>NC_053025.1:280737573-280748626 GCF_003073215.2 Triticum urartu
GGTGCGGCGACGCCGACATCGAGCTTGTTAACAAGAGGCTTGACGAGGCACAGGGTAAGTGTTATTATCTGGTGAATGCCACATAGTAAGAGCAGCATGATGCCAGTATCTTTAATATGTTGTGACTGCAGATGGAGCTGCCACCGTGGAAACCTTGCGGGCAGAACTTGCCCGAGCCAAGGAACAAGCGAGGATTAGTAATGCGGCTGCTTTGAAGGCGGCCGAAGAGTTGAAAGCCGAGAAGGCCGCACATTGCGAGAGCAAAGAGAAGATGGCCAAGATGGCCGTAGAGTTAAAAGACACTGCCGACCGTTACCGGCTCCTTGAGAAAGAAAACCGAGCGAAGGCAACGGACCTTGAGAGGCCACGATGGCGGACAAAGACACCCGCTTTGCTATGAGAGCGAAGAAGGAGGAGCTGCGGGAAGCCAGGGATATTGCGGCTGGGAAGCCCTTCATGCTACGGAGGAAGTTCGGAGATCCCTAGTATGCCCCTCTGGATCGGCTGTGGAGTTCGGCAGATGCATATATGGACTTGGCGGCGAGCGCTGCTGATGCGGCCAAATACTTCCAAGGTCAAACAGATCGTGAGGTGGACAAGCTGTTCTGGTCGCAATTCAACGTTCCAGAGCGTCCGCTTCCATTGACTGATCAGCTAGACGAATGGGCCGAACTAAATAGGTTGTCCGGACTCGCCATGAGGTCTGTCGTGGATCAGCTATGGCCGGAAAAGCCAAAGCCGAACAGCTATTTCAGCTTAGTGCAGCAGTTCCTTGGTGCGGTGCCGCGCATTAATGCGATGAAGAGGTCGGCGTGCATAGAAGGCTCGCGGAAGGCCCTTGCCCGTGTTAAAGCATACTGGGCGGAGATGGACGCCACCACTGTTGCGGCGCAGGGTTCAGCATAGGCCGAGTGGCTGCCGAGCACTATTTCGAGGAGGTTCTCGAGGGTGCTCGTTTGATAGAGGCCTAGTGCTCGAAGAATATTACGTTTGAGTGATATGTGTTCCCATTGTAAACACAATGTTTTTATGAATTTTTATAAGGCTGTGTTTATACTTTTGCCTGAAAGTAATATGATGCCTCCTGTGCAGCCGTTTATGTATACATGTGTATAACCTGAAAGATTGCAGTCGTCGGCTTCAGCCCCCATGCATATAATGCGGAGGTGCTCGCAAAAAACGCGTGTTCACACTTAACCCAATGTCTTGGTCCTATTAAGGAGGTGATAGCATAGCGAACGAGGCAACCGGACTATAATGCTTTAACACTTTCACTTAGCCATAAGAGTTTAAAAGTGGGGCTACTAGATAGCCCCTGGTGGCTCCGCACTCTCCCGATCTTGGGGTGTGTACATGCCTGGCCGGAAAACGGCCCTTCATTTAGGCGGAGGAATTCTAACATTCCGATAGGTCATCGAGTGGTTGACCAGTCTCACGCTATATCATGACAGTCAGTTTTCGGCTTCTCTAACTGAGGTGCTCGTCCGGATGAACCAGGGCACAATCGCAGTAGTTCCTCCTGGTGCTGCCCTTAGCCGATAAACGGAACGTAGGCACCAAAACACAGGAGCCGGCAAAACCAACATTTACAAGACAATGATTCAGAGCTGATGCATATAAGGCAAACTCACGAGCCGAACACTCCCTAAGGTATTCGGTCTTTATGGTATAAACCGGGCCTAATAGTGCCCTTTGTAAGAAGCCCCTTGTGTCAGGTACGTGCATTATTCTGACGTGGCCACATGCCAAGAACGTCAGCATCCTCTCAATTGTCTGAGAATTCGGTGGATGTGTATCAACAAGAGACAGTAAAAAAAGGTTTATGCAGGGTCTTAATCTAAAAAGATCCTTGGAGCGGGTCCCTGCTGCACGTCTGCGCCTGTGTCTCCGTTGTGCCGTATCCTGGACGGGTGTAGCACGATGGTCATTCTAGTAAAAGAGAGGAACTTAGGTGAAAAGTTGTCGGCAAAAGTTGGTTTTTAAAGAAACCATGTAACTAGAATGAGTAGAAATTGCACTGTCTGCCGCGCGTTGAGCCCCTTGTATTTGTAATAGGGGGTGTGGCATCAATTCCGGTACAAATTCACATAGCAGCGCCGACTCGTCTAAACCGCGTCCGTGGTCTTGAGGACTACTCAAATGCTTTAGTTGTGAAGGCCCGTTTTTAGTGTGCGGCTGCCAAGGCAGTCGCATTCTCTTCGGCGCAAAGATCGCTTAATACTTCCGTTCACTGTAATGATGCCACGTGGACCGGGCATCTTGAGCGTGAGGGAAGCGTAATGCGGTATTGCATTAAAGCGAGCAAAAGCTTCGCGTCCAAGTAGTGCTTGATAACCGCATTGGAACGGAGCAATGTGGAAGGTTAAATGTTCGCTACGGGAGTTATCGGGGAAGCCGAATATAACCTTTAGTAGCAGGGAGCCCGTGCAGTGAGCCCCTGGGCCTGGCGTTACTCCTTTAAAGGTAGTGTTGCTATGGCAAATTTTCGTTGGGTCTATCCCCATTTCGCGGATTGTATCCTGGTATATCAGGTTTAAACTGCTGCCACCGTCCATCAGGACTCGTGCAAAGTGGTATCCGTCAATTATTGGGTCTAATACCAGGGGAGCCCATCCTGCCCGCCGGATACTTGCTGAGTAATCACGATGGTCGAAAGTGACCGGTTGAGACGACCAGTGGCAGGGTTTCGCGGTGATAGGCCCTTGGGCATATTTATCTGGGAGGGCCGCTTTGCTTCCCTTGATCACGTGTAATACGTTGACTGTTTTGACTTCTGATGGAAACTTCTTTTGTTCCCCAGTGTCTTGCTTGAGAGGCTCATCCTCATCTTCGCTTGGTGTATCCTCCCCCTTGTGTACGGCGTTGAGCTTGCCGGACTGCTTGAAGACCCAACATTCTCTGTGGGTATGATTCAGGGTTTACCAGGGGTGCTATGGATCTGACATACTTGGTCCAGAATTTTGTTCAGGCTGGACAGTTCATCTCTGGCGCCTTTAGAGGGCGGCTTTTGCTGACCTGGCCGAGAGCTTCTGAATCGGCGTGTACCGCCGTGCTCTTCGGGCTGTCTTCTTTATTCCGACGCTTATTATTTTTGCTGCGTCGTGATTTCCCGTTTTCATCTCTAACTTCGGATGTGCTTGGGTCGCTGGTGCTGCATCTGGCTAGCCAGCTGTCCTCACCGCACGCAAAAGCGGGTCATGAGGCTTGTTAATGCTGCCATTGTTCTCGGCTTTTCTTGGCCGAGGTGTCTGGCAAGCCATTCGTCGCGGACGCTATGCTTAAAAGCTGCCAAGGCTTCGGCGTCCGGGCAGTCAACTATTTGGTTCTTCTTAGTAAGAAACCTGTTCCAAAGCTTTCGGGCTGACTCTCCGGGCTGTTGAGTTATATGACTCAAATCGTCCGCATCCGGGGGTCGGACATAAGTCCCTTGAAAATTTGCCCGAAAAGCGTCTTCGAGCTCTTCCCAGCTTCCAATGGAGTTTTCGGGGAGGCTTTTAAGCCAGTGCCGAGCTGGCCCTTTGAGCTTGAGGGGTAAGCTTGATGGCGGGAGTCTGGATTAGGGGGTGTTCGGGTAGCCGGACTATACCTTCAACCAGACTCCTGGACTATGAAGATGCAAGATTGAAGACTTCGTCCCGTGTCCGGATGGGACTTTCCTTGGCGTGGAAGGCAAGCTTGGCGATGCGGATATTCAAGATCTCCTACCATTGTAACCGACTCTGTGTAACCCTAACCCTATCCGGTGTCTATATAAACCGGAGGGTTGTAGTCCGTAGGCAATCAACTCCATATACAACAATCATACCATAGGCTAGCTTCTAGGGTTTAGCCTCCTTGATCTCGTGGTAGATCTACTCTTGTACTACCCATATCATCAATATTAATCAAGCAGGACGTAGGGTTTTACCTCCATCAAGAGGGCCCGAACCTGGGTAAAACATCGTGTTCCCTGCCTCCTGTTACCATCCGGCCTAGACGCACAGTTCGGGACCCACTACCCGAGATCCGCCGGTTTTGACACCGACATTGGTGCTTTCATTGAGGGTTCCTCTGTGTCGTCGCCTTTAGGCCCGATGGCTCCTTGATCATCAACAATGATGGCGGTCCAGGGTGAGCCTTTTCTCCCCGGGACAGATCTTTCGTCTTCGGGCTTCCGCTCTGCGGGCCAATTCGCTTCGGCACCTTGGAGCAGATCGAAAGCTACGCCCTGGCCATCAAGTCAGGTTGGAAGCTTAAAACTACACGGCTGACATCCGCGGAGACTTGATCTTCGACGGGTTCGAGCCACGGCCAAGCGCGCCGCACTATCTCGAGGGGCATGATCTAGCTCTGCCTCCGGACAGTGTCCTGGAGGCCGCACACGCATCGGTTCCGACCCCTAACTCGGAGCCTATTGCGCCAATCGAGGATGAGCGGTTGGACGTCACCTCGGGGGCTTCGATCTCAAAGGCGATCGAGCCGAACGCTAGCCCCGCACTCTGCATGATCCGTGACTCCGAGGATCCGGACTCCTTTCCGAACTCCGAACCCCCCGCGCCCCTGCCGATCGAATCCGATTGGGCGCCGATAAAGAGTTCACCGCCGCAGACATCTTTCAGCACTCGCCTTGTGGCGATATCCTGAACTCTCTCAAGTCTCTCTCCTTATCAGGAGAGCCCTGGCCGAACTACGGTCAGCGAGGATGGGATACGGACGATGAAGAAATTCAAAGCCCACCCACCACCCACTTGGTAGCCACTGTCGACAATTTAAACGACGTGCTCAACTTCGACTCCGGAGACATCGACAGCATGGATGACGATGCAGGAGATACCGACGAACCAACGCCCATAGGGCATTGGACAGCCACCTCATCTCACGATGTGTACATGGTGGATACCCCTAAAGGAAGCGACAACGAGGAAAAAGGGGATGGGACGGGAGATCGACCCCCCGAAAAGCAATCAAAGCGTCGGCGTAAACGCCGACCCAAGCCCCGCCTCGACAAAAACCCAGCCATAGAGCAGGACGAGCCGGTAGACGACGAGCAGGCCTTAGAGCAACCGTCCGAACAGGGCAACACGGATAGAGAAACCGAACATCCCTCCTCCGGCGAAAACGGCATTCCGGACGACCTCACGCCGAATAAACCTATGGAGCAGAAGAATCTCCACGAGAGGCTCGTTGCAACTGCACGCAGCCTAAAAAAGCAGAAGCGGAAGCTAAAAACAGCGGAAGATGCACTCCGGATTAGATGGAGCAAAGTAATCAATACCACAGATAAGTACGGCGACAGTCGCCGCACTAAAAGCTATCCGAAAAGAAAGCTACTGCCTGAATTCGACGAAGAGGCCCTAGAGCCCTCGCATTCAAAAAATGAAAAAGCCACACGGTCGGATAGACGACCCCATAAAGCGGCAAGCGGCGCCGCACCTAAATCGGCATGCGACCCACTTAAGGATTCGCATCATGGCCCAGTCAGGTCCATTTATGGGCCAAGAAAGCAAGCTCTCGTAAGCAACGCTATGAAGCCATCATCAGAATCCGGCACACCCAAATACAGGGGCGCCGCACACCCCCTATGTTTCACCGATGAGGTCCTGGACTATGAATTCCCAGAGGGATTCAAACCCGTAAACATAGAGGCATATGATGGAACAACAGACCCTGGAGTTTGGATCGAGGATTATATCCTCCACATACACATGGCTAGAGGAGATGATCTCCACGCCATAAAATATCTACCCCTTAAGCTTAAAGGGCCAGCCCGGCATTGGCTTAAAAGCCTTCCCGAAAACACAATTGGAAGCTGGGAAGAGCTCGAGGATGCTTTCCGAGCAAACTTTCAAGGGACCTATGTCCGCCCTCCGGATGCAGACGATCTTAGTCACATAACTCAACAACCCGGAGAATCAGCTCGGCAGTTCTGGAATAGATTCCTCACTAAAAAGAATCAGATAGTCGACTGTCCGGACGCCGAAGCCTTAGCAGCTTTCAGGCATAACGTCCGAGACGAATGGCTCGCCAGACACCTCGGCCAAGAAAAGCCAAGAACAATGGCCGCACTAACAAGCCTCATGACCCGCTTTTGTGCAGGGGAGGACAGCTGGTTGGCAAGGTGCAGCCCCAGCGACCCAAGTACATCCGAAACTAGGGATGGAAACGGAAAACCACGACGCAACAAGGACCGTCGCTGGACTAAGGACAAAAGTCCGAAGAGCACGGCAGTCAATGCCGGATTCAAAGGCTCACGACAAAATCAGGAAAAATCGCCCCCCAGGATAACAGGGACGATCCATCCAACCTAAATAAAATCCTGGACAGGATATGTCAGATACACAGTACTCCCGGGAAGCCTGCTAACCATACCCACAGAGACTGTTGGGTTTTCAAACAATCCGGCAGACTCAATGCCGAACACAAGGGGCTCGACACACCAAGCGAAGACGAGGACGAACCCCAAAAGCAGAGCACCAGGAAACAAAAGAACTTCCCACAAGAAGTAAAAACAGTGAACTCACTTCACATAACAAAACGTGCGGCGCCCGTAAAGGTACGCACCACACGGCCCATCCCCAAAGGGTCCTGCCACTGGTTGTCAAAACCGATCATCTTCGATCAGCTAGATTATTCTAGGAATATCAAGAATGTAGGCTGGACTGCCTTGATACTCGATCCAATAATTGGCGGACTCCAGTTTTCAAATGTCCTTATGGACGGCGGCAGTGGACTAAACCTGATATATCAGGATACAATCCAGCACATGGGGATAAACCCAGCAAGAATCCGCCGCAGCAAAACCTCCTTTCAAGGGGTAATACCTGGTCCGGACACCCATTGTATGGGTTTTCTCCGGCTCGAAGTCATATTCGGCTCTGCCGATAACCTCCCGTGAAAAGCTGACCTTCCATATCGTCCCGTTCTCAAGTCGCTATCAAGCACTACTGGGACGCGAAGCTTTCGCTCGCTTTAACGCAATACCGCATTATGCATCTCTTACGCTTAAGATGCCCGGTCCACGAGGCATCATCTCTTTGAAGGGGAAGCACTAAAGTGCGCCTCCCCAAGCGGAGGACTGTGCGGCCGCTTTGACAGCCCCACAGCAAAATGGCCTCACCGGCCAAAAAACTTCGAAATAGGTCATTCAAGACCACGAACGCGGATAGACGAGTTCGGTGCAAAATCATCATTGATGCAGGCCTAGAAGCCATATACCCCCGCACTAGGGGCTCCACGCATATACAATAAGAGACAATAAAGCTCAATCTTATATATCTTACTTTATACTTTGCTTATTTTAAACTTTTTTCGGCACGACCCGTTTTCAACTCAGTTCCTCTCTTTTACAGATGAACGTCGTGCGGCGCCCGTCCAGGATACGGCACAACGGAGACACAGGCGCAGACGTGCAGTAGGGACCCGTCCTAAAGGATTCTTTTTAGATTAAGACCCTGCGTAAACCTTTTTTACTGTCTCTTGTTGCTACACATCCCCTGGTTTTTTCTTTCTGATATAACCAAGGAGGAGGCTGGCGTCTTGGCATGTGGCCACGTCAGAATTTTTGCACGTACCTGGACACTAGGGGCTTTTTTAATAAAGAGTGTTGTTTCGCCCGCACTCATAAAGACCGAACACCTTAGGGAGTGTTCGGCGTCGCGAGTTTTGGCATTATATGCATCAGCTCCGAATCATGTCTTTGGTCAAATGTTGGGTTGCCCGGCTCCTGAGTTCGGCTACCTTACGTTCCGCTCTATCGGCTAAGGTAGCACCAGGAGAACTACTGCGATTGTGCCCCGGTTCGGCCGGGCGAGCACCTCAGTAGAGAAAGCCGAAAACTGACTGTCATGATGTAGCGTGAGACTGGTCAGCCACTCGATGACCTATCGGAATCTATCGGATTCCTCCGCTTTAACGAAGGGCCGCTTCCCGGTCAGGCACATACGCGCCCCGAACTCGGACGAGCGCAGTTGCCACCAAGGGGCTACCTAAATAGTCTCACTGTCAAACTCCTATGGCTAAGTGAAAGTGTTAAAGCATTATAGTCCGGTTGCCTGGCCCGCTGCGCTATCACCTCCTTTGTAGGACCAAGACGTTGGGTTAAGTGTGAAAATGCGTCTTCTGCGAGCACCCCCGCACTATGTGCGTGGGGGCTGAAGCCAACGACTGCCATCTTTCAGATTCTATGTATATATATATATCTTAAAACGGCCGCACAGGAGGTGTTCCCAATACTTGGAGGCACAAGTATAAAAAAGGCCACTACAGTTTATCAAAATATTACTTTATAATTACATATGCTATCATAACATAGCATCTTTCGGGCACTGCGTCTCTATTACACGAGCGCCTTCAAGAACTTCCTGAAAATAGTGCTCGGAGGGTACTCGGCTTTTGTCCGAATCTCGGGACGCAACAACGGTGGTCTCCATCTCTGCCCAGTATGTCTTAACACGGGCAAGAGCCATCCTAGCGCCCTCTATGCATGCTGACCTCTTCATTGCATTTATACGCGGCACCGCGTCAAGGAATTGCTGCACCAAGCTGAAATAACTCTTCGGCTCCGATCTCCCCGGCCACAGGTGACCCATGACGTACTTCATGGCGAGTCCAGACAACCTATTCAGTTCGGCCCATTGAGCCAAACGATCATCCACTGCCAGTGGACGCTCTGGATTGTGAAACTGCGACCAGAAAAGCTTTTCCACTTCGCGATCTTTCTGATCTCGAAAGTGTTCGGTCGCATCAGCAGCACTCGCTGCCAAGTCCAGATAGGTATCCTCCACACTCCACATCCGGTCCAACGGAGCAAACTTCGGATCACAAAATTTCCTTCGCAGCATAAAGGGCTTTCCAGCCGCAATCTGTTCGGCCTGACGCAGCTCCTCCTTCGCAGCTCTCATCGCAGAGCGCGCGTCCTTGGCATTGGCAACGGCCTTCTCTAAGTCCGTCTGTTTCGCCTGGTCTTCTTTTTCAAGAAGTCTGCAACGGTCTGTAGCGCTTTTTAACTTTTCGGCCATCTCGGCCATCTCTTCCTTGCTTCGGCAATGAGCAGCCTGTTCGGCTCTCAGCTCTTCAAGGGCTTTCCTGGTGGCCGCATCACTTTCGCTGGCTTGTTCTTTAGCTCGGGCAAGTTCTGCCCTAAGACTCTCCACGCGGCCGCACCATCTGCGTCAAGCACACACATCGTAAGACACAGGCATAAAACTGTTCTTACCTGATGCCGCCCGAGGAATTACATACCTTGAGCCTCATCAAGCCGCTTATTGACAAGCGTGATGTCGGCATCTGCCACGTCCAGTTGCCGCTTTAGTTCGGCAAAATCATCAGTTCGGCTCGATTCCGGACACCCTGCCGCCTACATTCAAAGGCGACATCTTAGACCTGGGATTATGATCCTCCGCGTGCCGTCATTTCTTGACGACGCGCAGAGTCTCAGGGGCTACTATCTACAGGGCGCATCTTACTCATGCGCAACTGACAAAAGTATACATTATCTAATGTACCTCGAAACCCGTCAGTAAACTTTTGACGGCCTCATACAATCCGCTCTCTACGGATGAAATCCTTTCAATCACCGTGCC
Organism: Triticum urartu; assembly: GCF_003073215.2. NCBI lineage: Eukaryota > Viridiplantae > Streptophyta > Magnoliopsida > Poales > Poaceae > Triticum > Triticum urartu. Next base: position 280,747,134 of record NC_053025.1, read on the forward strand.
CATCAATGCACGGTGCTCCTCTGAGATAGAAGCTCGCCCCAGCAGAATCTTTAGCTCCTCCGGCCGAGCACCAGACGGTGCCGGGCTCGTCCCATGACCTCCTTTCGAAGGCCGGACGGAGAACCTCGGGGGGCGCATAGCCACCTTCCGCCCCTGCCGAATTTGGAGGAAACCCTCCGCGAACGACACCTCAGGTCGCCCGCCTCGCTAGCGGCACGGCAGGGGGAGGCGTCCCGCTCTCCATCATCTCCAGAAGGAGATCCCGAAGACGAGCTCTGCTGAGAAGGGCTGAGGTCCGAGCTACAGATAAAGGTTTGGTTAATCTTCTCAGATATAAATCAAGGACTTCCCTCATCCCTCAAAAGGAAAATTTTCTCCACTTACGGCTCGCTGGAGGCTGATCCCCTTAGAGGGCGTAGTCCAGCCGAGGAACTCCCGCGTCGGACCCTCTGACGAGGATTTTCTCCCCCGCTTCGAGGCCATGGTTTCCGGGTCGTCAGAGGCGGCTCTCTTCTTCCCCTTAGGGGAGGAATTGTCGGTTCCTCCCTTCGGAGCAGCCTCCTTCGAGGAGGCCATAGCTTCCTTGTCCTCCCCCTCCAAAGGCATTATCTCCAGCATCCTGACCAGCACGGGATCCGGCCTGGTTTCAGGAAGGGGAGCCGGACACCTGATCAGCTTTGCCTTCGCTATCCACTCCTGTTTAAAAGGACGGCTCTTTTAGGGGCAAGTTTATGACAATTATACGGATAGAAGGTCCGGGCACAAGGTTGCTTACTTGAGTATCCGGGCGATTGCAGCTTAGGGCTGCGTCCTTGGTTAAATCCGGACACATCTCTTGTGATCCGAAGAACAGTCTATACATCTCCGCGGGCGTTACGCCCATGAAGTTCTGGAGAGCTCGCGGTCCCTCTGGATTAAACTCCCATAGGCGAAGGGCGCGACGTTACCGGGCAATATTCGGCGAATCAGCATGACCTGCGTCACCTTGACCAAGCTGACGTCTCCTTCCAAGAGATCCTTAATTCGGCCCTGTAACAAGGGCACGTCTATGGGCAAACCCCAATCTAACCCTCTGTTAACCCATGACGCTAGCCGTGGTGGGGCTCCGAGCGATAGGAGCGCCATTTACTCGTAATACACATTGTGTAAGTGCATCTAGTGCCACCCTAGTTGGTTTTGGAGTATTGACGACAAACCTGGTTGAGGGACTAATGTGTTTGTGAGAATTGCAGGATAACACAGGTAGATAGTCCCTCATTGATTCAGTTTCCTACCAGAGATGACCCCTAAAAATGTATGAAGACATTGAAGTCAAAGGTGGTATATGAAGATATTCACATTGAAGACTATGACAAGAGAAGACACCACATGAAGCCTATGGAGCTCGAAGACTTAGATCTTTCGTAGTTCTTTTTCTTTTGTGTTGAGTCATAGGAACCACCGTACTGTTAAGTGGGGTCCAAGAGAACCAGTCAGAATGACTGAAGTGATGC
>NC_053025.1:280749626-280770846 GCF_003073215.2 Triticum urartu
ACTTAATGCATAAAATGTCCAAACGAACCCTGAAAAAGCACAAAAAATAACACAACACTCATGTTGTTCTATGTTGACACAAGAGAAATTTTGAAAGCAATTAGAGGCAATGGATATCATTTCACCCCCAAAGTTGGGGCGTTCCCTACCGAAACCATCACATTTGTTGTGAGAAGCTCTGGTATGTGAGAAGCATATACCCAAACCTGCCCCAAATGGGACAAAAACTTTACCACAGCATGTTGATGCGGCTCCATGATAGCATGCCAAGTTTCATGAATTTTAGACGAGTTTTGGATTTACTAGAATTTAAAATCCAGGTATCTCAATGTTCGCGGCCGAGTGACGGTGGGACGGTGCTTCACATTCATTCCCATTTCTTGCATGGGACCTAAGCATGCACCCAAGGACCAAAGATTTGATTTTCCAACCAATTTATATGCACTGGAGCATGTGCATGTAGTTCAAATTTTAATTATGCACAGAAATGCATTGAAAACTCACTTAATGCATAAAATGTCCAAACGAACCCTGAAAAATCACAAAAAATAACACAACACTCATGTTGTTCTATGTTGACACGAGAAAAAATTTGAAAGCAATTAGAGGCAATGGATATCGTTTCGCCCCCAAAGTTGGGGCGTTCCCTACCGAAACCATCATGCTTTTTGTGAGAAGCTCTTATTTGTGAGAAGCATATACCCAAACCTGCCCCAAATGGGACAAAAACTTTACCACGGCATGTTGATGCCGCTCCATGATAGCATGCCAACTTTCATAAATTTCAGACGAGTTTTGGATTTACTAGAATTTAAAAACCAGGTATCTCAATGTTTGCGGCCGAGTGACGGTGGCACGGTGCTTGACATTCATTCCCATTTCTTGAATGGGACCTAAGCATTCTCCCAAGGACCAAAGATTTGATTTTTCAACCAATTTATATGCACCGGAGCATGTGCATGCAGTTCAAATTTGAATTATGCACATAAATGCATTGAAAACTCACTTAATGCATAAAAATGTCCAAACAAACCACGAAAAATCACAAAAAAACACAACACTCATGTTGTTGTATGTTGACACGAGAAAAAAATTGAAAGCAATAAGAGGCTGTAACATCCCAAATTTTCAATTTGGAATGTTATACATTAGATCATCATTGCATATCATATTTTATTTTGCATTTTGGTTGATCCTAGAAATGCTACGCAACTCAATGACCCACGGAGATAGTTGGGGATTTCGTTATTTTCATATTTGAGTTTTCTCAAATTTTGAGAATAGGATCATTTGATTTTATTTATTTTATCATCAATTATTTCTATTACAAAAATATGAGAGAGGGAATAAAATGACTTTCCCAAAATACAGAAATATTGAGGATTTAATAATAAAATCAAACAAGTTTTTTTTCAGAGTTTTTCGGTGTTTTATTTGAATTTAGGAAAAATGTGTGTTTTTCAAAATTGCATTTAGGTCCCAAATAAATGTTCACCTTGTGCGGCTTGATTTTAGAAGCCCGTGAAAGTTTATTTCAGAATTTTTTGAGTCCGTTTTGTATTTCTTTTTATTTTTCTTCTGCGCGTAATTAAAAAAACGCGCACCAACCTACGGGCCGTGTCCGACCGGGACACCGGCCCGGGCAGGCTTTATATGCCGGGGCAGCCCACCCGGGAAAACCCTAGCCGCCCCAGCCCCAAGCCGCCGCCGCTGCCGCCCCGCCGCCTGCCGCACGCCGCCCGAGGTTCGCCCTCGCCTCGAAATCCTTGCCAGTTTTTTTTTATTTTTTTTCGAAAAACCGTTCGGTTTTTCTGTCGGTTTTTTTAGATTATGTTTTTTTAAATAGATCGGTTTTTCCGGTTTATTTAAATAGTGAGCGTTCGCCCGTTCGTTCGTTCTAGCGAACGTTCGTCCTTTTTCTTTTTCTTTTTCTCGGATTAAATCCGCGATTTTTCTAATCGTGATTCCTCATCCGATTTTCGTTTTAGTATAACATTTCGCTTGTTTATCGGAATCAGGCGATTCAAGCGCATAGAGTTTCGTATCGAAACCCTCTATCCGTTTAACCAACTTAAACAAGATTTTTCTACTGTAAAATTTGCCCTAGATCCAGATTAGTAGAACAAAGTTGTTTTCTTTCGCCGTTTGACTTTCGTTGCTTCATTCGATTTGATTCTTTTTGCCAACCGGAGTTCTTAAGTTGAACCTTCTGGTTAGATCTCTTCTTTGAGTTTTACCCGTGCATTAGATGAGTACTTATTGTATGCTTGTTTGTTTGTCTGTGATAGAATACCCGGAGTGCGCCGCCTGTTACTTCGAATCTCTAGGTTTCGCAGATCATCAGCAAGGCAAGTAACACTTTGATCATACCTTTCCTACTACCCAGTTTTATTGCATTAGATCAATCCTCACACATTGCGTGATTAGGATCTAATTAAATTATGGGATGGGAAGTAGTTGAGGTAGTACCTATTACTTGTTTATTATCAAACCTTTGGGAGTTACTTCTACGTTTGCTTATTATGCCATGTTATGCTAGTAGACGTGGATTAGTTGAGTGATATCCATGATAGATGTGAGTTTTGTTAATTAATGGTATATCTAAGGTGGAAACTTAAACACACATCTGGGTGGATTGAGGCACCTGGGTATTCCAGGACTTGCCTGTTTTCTTTTGGACCGCCACCCAGGATCAAAGGGATCATGAGACTATTCATACTAAAAACTTCCGTGTGCAGCCACAAGCTATTATGGGCTCTAGCATAGTTGACTAAGTTGTGCGAACTCTTACAGTGGTAGACTAGCAGATGTAGGGGATGTAGGTGGTACGGTCTACCCGATCGTAAGGTGCTAGCGCTTCTGAAAGACTATGACTCGGTCATCCATCTTCTCAAACACCATGTAGCGCGAGAAACCAAACGGAGGCGATCGAGTCTTGTGGGGAAAAGTGCACAAACCTCTGCAGAGTGTAATAGACTAATCATGATTAGTCGTGTCCCCGGTTATGGACATCTTGAGTATCTAGTACCTGGATTATCATGTGAATCTCAACATGATACTCTAAATTAATTTTGTTGGGTTATGTTTAATGATGATGCTTAATTGGGATTGAGAATGCTGTCAACCATTCTCAATGTTTAACAACTACCATGTAGTTAAATAAAATGTATTCCTTTGAAGTAGGGAAAAATTGGCTTTACGCAAAACTGTAACCATAGAGCTTTCCACCAGCCAAATATGCATATTGTATAGCTGTTTCATTCCATTACTCTCTATGTGTTACATTGCCAGCATATTCCATGTGCTGACCCGTTTCGGGCTGCAACATTAATGTTGCAGACTTTTTAGACGACAATTAAGGAGTTTTTAGGTCGTGGTTCTATACTCAGTGATGCCGTTGGAGTTGATGGACTCACTTATCTTCCAAGCCTTCCACTGTTATCATTATTAGATGGCCTTAAGCCATATTTATTGTAATAAGTTTTCTTTTGAGACACTCGATGTAATAAGTGTGTGATTGTTACTCTGCTATAAATCCTCCGAGTACTGTGTGGTGTCAGCATTACGGATCCAGGGATGACACCGGAGCACAGAGATTAGACTGTTTGAGGTCTGGTCGCTACAGAGATGGTATCAGAGCACACGCTAACTGTAGGACACGACCACTAAGCTAAAAGACCTAGATCACTATCCACTCTCTTCTCTTCTGACTTCTCATCTTTTCTACTCTTTAGGATGGCGCATGCAAGGAACAAGTTCACGCAACCGGATGAAGATACACCCTTTGGACGTCACTTGAAGGAAGTCACTAGATACCTGAAAATAGGAGTACCAAGCTTCAGCGGAACCTACAACGCCACTTTACCTAAAGAAGAGCGCTGGATGATTCAAGTTCAAGTTCCAGGAAGGACGTTCATGCCAGTCACTGAGCCCATAGAGTTTTCTTTTGATGCACCAACTTGGAGTCTAGGAAAGAGCATGGCAGCTCACATCGCCATGGGACGCATTGGAGAAGTCTACCGCAAGGATCTCAAGGATACTATCTACCAGATTTGTGGGCGCTGAGATGAACACTGGGAGATGATCAGCACCAGAAAGGATAGATAAATCATAGCTTTTATCCAGGAGTTAAACCAGCACATTCGACGACAGGAGAACCAGATGTGCGCCGACATGATAGATCTGAAGAAGGCTAAGACTAGAATCAAGGAACTGGAGGAAGAACTCAAGGCTACACGTGAAGATTATGAAGTGGAAATTGAAGTATTGGTGGAGAAGAATGACGACCTAATCAAGAAGATTGGAATATTTATGGGAGGCCCTACGCCAGTAGAGGAAGACGAAGAACCCAAGGAGATTAGCCCGGAAGACTACATCATCATCGACGGCACCGATTCGGATCCAGATAGTAGCAATGATGACTATGTTGATGAAGCTGGAGCAGATATCATGGAGTCTGCAACCGAAGAATATTTCTAGTAGACCACCTCATCAGTAGTAGTAGTCCACCATGTAAATATAGTAGTCCGAGCACTTGTTGCGATAGATAGATCGGTTGTATGCCCTTGTTTGATTGAATGAAGTGAATTGTTTGCTTTTGCCTCATGTGCATATGGGTAGTGTTTTCTCTTTAGACCCCCTCTATTCTTACATCTCATCTTTTCTAAAACCCCTCAGATGCCTCCGAGACGTGACCCCGGATTTGCCTTTCCACCGGAGCTCACCCAGTTGATCTAGCAGCAGAACAAATTGATGCAGTTGCTAGTCCAGAATCAAAACCAGGGGAACAACAGCAACAACCCACCACCACCACCACATGTTGATCACTTAGCCCGTTTTCTTAGGCTGAATCCGCCGGTATTTTCCAGTAGCACCGAGCCGATAGTAGCAGATGATTGGCTCCGCAAGACAGCTAGGGAGTTAACCACAGCAGGATGCGCAGATGCCGAGAACGTGAAGTTTGCCGCACATCAGCTAGAAGGACCTGCAACATCATGGTGGGAGAATTTCACAGCCACTTTCCCTGTCGACACTGTCACATGGGACCAGTTTCAGCAGGCTTTTCGTACTGCACATGTTTCAGCAGGAGCTATGGCCATGAAGAAGCGTGAGTTTCGCAACTTGCGCCAAGGGGGACGGACAGTTGGCCAGTATGTGGAGGATTTTAGTAAGTTAGCACGTTATGCACCAGATGACGTCGCTACGGATGCAGCTAAGCAGGAGAAGTTTCTGGAAGGACTGAATGATGAGTTGAGCATGCAGTTGATGGTAGCAACATTCAACAACTACCAGGAGTTGGTAGATCGTGCTCTTATGATTGAAGGGGAGCAGCAGCAAATTGAGAATCGCAAGAGGAAGTATGGACAAGGGAAGTACACTTTAGGAGCTCAGCAGAAGCCACGTTTTACCCCTAGACCGGGAGGACATTTTCAGCATACCCATGGAGGAGGTAGCTCGCACAATCACAATGTCACCAAGAATGGTAATGGCAATGGAGGAAGCAACGGCCAGAATCGCACCAACCCATCAACCCCAGCCAAGAAGGACCTGAGGCAAGTCACTTGCTTTAAGTGTCAGAAGACTGGACATTATGCCAATGAATGTCCTGAAGGCCAAAATGGCATTGGAAGTTCTGGGAAGAAGCCGAACCCTTTCAACAGGGGACAGGTGAACCACGTTAGCGTGGAGGAGGTTGAAGCTCAGCCCGATGCAGTAATAGGTAAGTTTTTGGTTAAGTCATTTACTGCACTCGTTCTTTTTGATACTAGTGCATCGCATTCATACATCTCAAGGGGATTTGTGGATAAGTATAACCTATCAACCCAAGCCCTTAGGTCACCCATGTTAGTAACCTTGCCTGGAGCAGAGTATGTGGCTAGTCTATGGTGTGATCGGTTACCATTAAGGATTGGTAACTATGTTTTTCCCTCAGACCTAATAGTATTGGAATCCCAAGGATTGGATGTGATATTAGGCATGGATTGGTTATCAAAGTATGAAGGGAATATTAAATGTGCTAGTAAGTCAATTTTGCTTACCACCCCAGAAGGGAGAAGGATCAAGTATGTATCCCGGCATGTGCCAAAGAGGACTCAAGTAAATTGCCTAACAGGAGTTGTGCAGGAGGAAGTACCAGTGGTAAGGGATTTCCCTGAAGTATTTCCAGAGGAGTTGCCAGGCATGCCACCGGATAGAGATATTGAGTTTTTGATTGAGCTATTGCCAGGCACAGGGCCAATATCAAAGAGACCATATAGGATGCCAGCAAAGGATTTGGTGGAAATTAAGAAGCAGATTAAGGAGTTACTGGATAAGGGATATATCCGCCCAAGTTCTTCACCTTGGGGATCGCCAGTACTTCTAGTGGAGAAGAAGGATGGACCGTTAAGGATGGTTGTTGATTATCGAGGATTGAATGAAGTAACGATCAAGAACAAGTACCCACTACCAATGATCAATGATCTGTTTGATCGATTGCAAGGAGCTAAGGTATTTTCCAATATCGATCTGCGATCAGGATACCACCAGTTGAAGATTCGAGAACATGATATACCTAAGACAGCTTTTACCACCAGGTATGGGCTGTACGAGTATACCGTTATGTCATTTGGTCTGACTGACGCAAACCTGCCTATTTTATGAACATGATGAACAAAGTATTTACGGAGTTTTTGGATAAGTTCATCGTAGTGTTCATTGATGATATCCTGGTTTACTCGAAGAATGAAGAGGAGCATAAGGAACATTTGCGACTAGTACTTGGAAAGCTCAGAGAACATCAATTATATGCCAAGTTCAGCAAATGTGAGTTTTGGTTGAAGGAAGTAGGATTCCTCGGACACGTTATATCTGGAGAAGGTATAGCCGTTGATCCCACTAAAGTTGATACCATGACCAAGTGGGAAGCCCCAACAACAGTTGGAGAGATCCGGAGTTTTCTTGGACTCGTAGGATACTACCGGAGATTTATTGAAAATTTCTCAAAGATTGCGAAGCCTATGACTGAGTTGTTGAAGAAAGATACCAAGTTCATATGGACGGAGGAATGTGAGGCTAGTTTCCAGGAGTTGAAGAAACGTTTGGTTACCTCACCAGTGTTGATTTTGCCAGACCAGACCAAATATTATGAGGTGTATTGCGACGCTTCACGTCGAGGACTTGGAGCGGTGCTTATGCAGGAAGGGAGAGTTGTTTCATATGCCTCAAGACAACTGAAACCTCATGAGTTGAATTATGCCACGCATGATTTGGAGTTAGCAGCCGTAGTGCATGCATTGAAAACATGGAGACATTTTCTGATTGGAAATCATTGTGAGGTGTACACGGATCATAAGAGTTTGAAGTACATTTTCACACAGAAGGAGTTGAATCTCAGACAAAGGAGATGGTTGGAGCTCATCAAGGATTATGATATGAGATTGCATTACCATCCCGGAACGGCTAATGTAGTAGCTGACGCATTAAGCCGTAAGAGCCACGTCAATACATTAATGACGGGAGAAATACCAAGGGAGTTAGCAGAAAATCTTCGTGAACTATGTTTGGAAATAGTTCCGAGAGGCTATGTAGCAGCATTGGAGATTCAGTCAACTTTGATGGATAGAATCAGAGAAGCTCAAAAGACTGACAAAGAGATTGCCTCCATTAAGGAGAAACTTAGCAAAGGAAAAGCTAAGGGATTTCGTGAGGATGAGCACGATACCCTATGGTTTGAAGACCGCGTTTACGTGCCCAATGACCCGGAGATCAAGAAGTTGATACTGCAAGAGGCACACGACTCACCGTATTCAATTCACCCAGGAAATACCAAGATGTACTTGGATCTGAAGGATATTTTCTGGTGGACCGGAATGAAGAAGGATATTGCGGAGTATGTAGCAGTTTGTGATGTATGTCAAAGAGTAAAGGCAGAGCATCAGAAGCCAGCCGGATTGTTACAACCATTGCCGATACCTGAATGGAAGTGGGATAAGCTAGGCATGGATTTTATCACAGGATTACCCAGGACTCGTTCAGGCTATGACTCGATTTGGGTTGTAGTCAATCGATTGACGAAGGTAGCTCATTTCATCCCAGTAAAGACCACTTACACCAGTGCTAAGTTGGCAAAGATATACATGACCAGGATCGTATGTTTGCATGGAGTTCCAAGGAGTATCGTATCAGATAGAGGAACCCAGTTTACCTCAAAGTTCTGGAAGCAATTGCACGAAACCTTGGGAACCAGGCTAGAATTCAGTACAGCTTTTCATCCACAGACAGATGGACCGACCGAGAGAGTCAATAAGATTTTGGAGGATATGCTGAGAGCTTGTGCGCTAGATTATGGATCTAGTTGGGACGATAATTTGCCATATGCAGAGTTCTCTTACAACAACAGTTACCAAACCAGTTTGAAGATGGCCCCTTTCAAAGCATTGTACGGAAGGAGGTGCAGGACACCGTTATCGTGGGACAAAGTTGGAGACCGCCAGTTGTTTGGACCTGACTTGATTAAAGAGTCTGAACAGAAGGTGAAATTGATTCGCTATAGGCTCAAGATAGCCCAGTCCAGGCAAAAAAGTTATGCAGATTCTAAACGCAAGGAGACAGTTTACGAAGTCGGAGATAGAGCTTATCTTCGAGTATCTCCACTTCGGGGAACAAAGCGTTTTGGAGTTAAAGGGAAGTTAGCGCCACGATTTGTAGGACCATATCGAGTTTTGGAGCGTATGGGAGAAGTGGCCTACAAGTTGGAATTGCCCGAAGGATTGTCAGGAGTTCATGATGTGTTCCACGTTTCTCAGTTAAAGAAGTGCCACGCGGAGATGGCTGACATACCTTTGAGAGACACAGTGCCGTTGGAAACTATTCAGTTGGATAACGATTTGACCTACGAGGAGAAACCAGTTAAGATCCTCGAGTTTGCCAGCCGAGTTACTCGCAGCAAGGTTATCAAGTTTTGCAAGGTTCAGTGGAGCCACCACACAGAGGATGAAGCCACCTGGGAACGAGAGGAAGATTTGCTCAAGGACCACCCTCACCTATTTTCTAGATAACCCGAATCTCGAGGGCGAGATTCATCTTAAGGGGGTAGGTTTCTAACATCCCAAATTTTCAATTTGGAATGTTATACATTAGATCATCATTGCATATCATATTTTATTTTGCATTTTGGTTGATCCTAGAAATTCTACGCAACTCAATGACCCACGGAGAGAGTTGGGGATTTCGTTATTTTCATATTTGAGTTTTCTCAAATTTTGAGAATAGGATCATTTGATTTTATTTATTTTATCATCAATTATTTCTATTACAAAAATATGAGAGAGGGAATAAAATGACTTTCTCAAAATAAAGAAATATTGAGGATTTAATAATAAAATCAAACAAGTTTTTTTTCGGAGTTTTTCGGTGTTTTATTTGAATTTAGGAAAAATGTGCGTTTTTCAAAATTGCATTTAGGTCCCAAATAAATGTTCACCTTGTGCGGCTTGATTTTAGAAGCCCGTGAAAATTTATTTCGGAATTTTTGGAGTCCGTTCCGTATTTCTTTTTATTTTTCTTCTATGCTAATTTAAAAAACGCGCACCGACCTACGGGCCGTGTCCGACCGGGACACCGGCCCGGGCAGGCTTTATAAGCTGGGGCAGCCCACCCGGGCAAACCCTAGCCGCCCCAGCCCCAAGCCTCCGCCGCCGCCGATGCCGCCGCCCCGCCGCGCCACCGCCTCGCTGCCGCACGCCGCCCGAGGTTCGCCGCCGCCTTGAAATCCGTGCCGGTTATTTTTTTATTTTTTTTCGAAAAACCGTTCGGTTTTTCCATCAGTTTTTCCGTCGGTTTTTTTAGGTTCGGTTTTTTTAAATAGATCGCTTTTTCCGGTTTATTTAAATAGTGAGTGTTCGCCCGTTCGTTCGTTCTAGCGAACGTTCGTCATTTTTCTTTTTCTCGGATTAAATCCGTGATTTTTCTGATCGCGATTCCTGATCCGATTTTCATTTTAGTATAACTTTTCGCTCGCTTATCGGAATCAGGCGATTCAAGCGCCTAGAGTTTCGTCTCGAAACCCTCTATCCGTTTAACCAACTTAAACAAGATTTTGCTACTGTAAAATTTGCCCTAGATCCAGATTAGTAGAACGAAGTTGTTTTCTTTCGCCGTTTGACTTTCGTTGCTTCGTTCGATTTGATTCTTTTTGCCAACCGGAGTTCTTAAGTTGAACCTTCTGGTTAGATCTCTTCTTTGAGTTTTACCCCTGCATTAGATGAGTACTTATTGTATGCTTGTTTGTTTGTCTGCGATAGAATACTCGGAGTGCGTCGCATGTTAATTCGAATCTCTAGGTTTTGCGGATCATCAGCAAGGCAAGTAACACTTTGATCATACCTTTCCTACTACCCAGTTTTATTGCATTAGATCAATCCTCACACATTGCATGATTAGGATCTAATTAAATTGTGGGATGGGAAGTAGTTGAGGTAGTACCTATTACCTGTTTATTATCAAATCTTTGGGAGTTACTTGTACGTTTGCTTATTATGCCATGCTATGCTAGTAGACGTGGATTGGGTGAGTGATATCCATGATAGATGTGAGTTTTGTTAATTAATGGTATATCTAAGGTGGCAACTTAAACACACATCTGGGTGGATTGAGCACCTGGGTATTCTAGGACTTGCCTGTTTTCTTTTGGACCGCCACCAAGGCTCAAAGGGATCATGAGACTATTCATACTAGAAACTTCCGTGTGCAGCCACAAGCTATTATGGGCTCTAGCATAGTTGATTAAGTTGTGCGAACTCTTATAGTGGTAGACTAGCAGATGTAGGGGATGTAGGTGGTACGGTCTACCCGATCGTAAGGTGCTAGCGCTTCTGAAAGACTATGACTCGGTCATCCGTCTTCTCAAACACCATGTAGTGCGAGAAACCAAACGGAGGCGATCGAGTCTTGTGGGGAAAAGTGCGCAAACCTCTGCAGAGTGTAATAAACTAATCATGAGTAGCCGTGTCCCCGGTTATGGACATCTTGAGTATCTAGTACCTGGATTATCATGTGAATCTCACCATGTTACTTTAAATTAATTTTGTTGGGTTATGTCTAATGATGATGCTTAATTGGGATTGAGAATGCTGTCAACCATTCTCAATGTTCAACAACTACCATGATAGTTAAATAAAATTTATTCCTTTGAAGTAGGTAAAAATTGGCTTTACGCAAAACTGTAACCATAGAGCTTTCCACCAGCCAAATATGCATATAGTATAGCTGTTTCATTCCATTATTCTCTATGTGTTACATTGACAACATATTCCATGTGCTGACCCGTTTCGGGCTGCAACGTTAATGTTGAAGACTTTTTAGACGACGATTAAGGAGTTTTTAGGTCGTGGTTCTATACTCAGTGATGCTGTTGGAGTTGATGGACTCACTTATCTTCCAAGCCTTCTGCTGTTATCATTATTAGATGGCCTTAAGCCATATTTATTGTAATAAGTTCTCTTTTGAGACACTCGATGTAATAAGTGTGTGATTGCTACTCTGCTATAAATCCTCCGAGTACTGTGTGGTGTCAGCATTACTGATCCAGGGATGACACCGGAGCACAGAGATCAGACTGTTTGAGGTCTGGTCGCTACAAAGGCAATGGATATCGTTTCGCCCCCAAAGTTGGGGCGTTCCCTACCGAAACCATCATGCTTGTTGTGAGAAGCTTGTTCCCTACCGAAACCATCATGCTTGTTGTGAGAAGCTCTGGTTTGGGAGAAGCATATACCGAAACCTGTCCCAAATGGGACAAAAAAATTACCACGACATGTTGATGCCGCTACATGATAGCATGCCAAGTTTCATGAATTTCAGACGAGTTTTGGATTTACTAGAATTTAAAAACAAGGTATCTCAATGTTTGTGGCCGAGTGACGGTGGCAGGGTGTTTAACATTCATTCCCATTTCTTTGCAATGGGACCTAGCATGCACACAAGGTCAAGATTTTGATTTTTCAACCAATTTATATGCATGGGAGCATGTACATGTAGTACGAATTTTGAATTATGCACATAATGCATTGAAAACCTCACTTAATGCATAAATGTCCAAACGAACCCTGAAAAATGACAAAAATAACACAACACTCCTTTTGTTCTATGTTGACATGAGAAAAAGTTTGAAAGCAATGAGCCAATAGATATCATTTCGCCCTCAAAGTTGGGGTGTTCCCTACCGAAATCGTCATGCTTGTTGTGACAAGTTCTGTTTGTGAGAAGCTTATACCCAAACGTGCCCCAAATGGGACAAAAAATTTACCATGGCATGTTGATGCCGCTCCATGACAGCATGCCAAGTTCCATGAATTTCAGACGAGTTTTGGATTTACTAGAATTTTAATGCCAAGTATCTCAATGTTTGCGGTTGAGTGACGGTGGCATGGTGTTTGACATTCATTCCCATTTCTTGCATGGGACCTAAGCATGCACCCGAGGATAAAGATTTGATTTTTCAACCAATTTATATGCACACGAGCATGTGCATGTAAATCAAATTTGAATTATTCATATAAACACACTAAAAACTCACCTAATGCACAAGAATGTCCAAAGGAACCCCGAAAATGACAAAAAATAACACAACACTCTTCCTGTTCTATGTTGACACGAGAAATTTTTTGAACGCAATCAGAGGCAATGGATATTGTTTCGCCCCCCAAGTTGGGGTGTTCCCTACCGAAACCATCATGCTTGTTGTGAGAAGCTCTGGTTTGGGAGAAGCGTATACCCAAACCTGCCCCAAATGGGATAAAAAATTTACCATGGCATGTTGATGCCGCTCCATCATAGCATGCCAAGTTTCATGAACTTCAGATGAGTTTTGGATTTACTAGATTTTAAAAGCCAGGTATCTCAATGTTTGCGGCCGAGTGACGGTGGCATGGCGTTTGACATTCATTCCCATTTCTTGCATGGGACCTAAGCGTGCACCCAAGGACAAAGATTTGATTTTTCAAGCAATTTATATGCACGAGAGCATGTGCATGTAGTTCAAATTTGAATTATGCACATAAATGCATTGAAAACTCACTTAATGCATAAAAATGTCCAAACAAACCCCGAAAAATCACAAAAAATAACACAACACTCCTGCTGTTCTATGTTGACACGAGAAAACCTTTGAAAGCAACAAGAGGCAATGGATATTCTTTCACCCCCAAAGTTGGGGTGTTCCCTACTGAAACCATCATGCTTGTTGTGAGAAGCTCTGGTTTGTGAGAAGCTTATACCCAACCTGCCCCAAATGGGACAAAAAATTTACCACGGCATGTTGATGCCGCTCCATGATAGCATGCCAAGTTCCATGAATTTCAGACGAATTTTGGATTTACTAGAATTTAAATGCCAGGTATCTCAATGTTTGTGGCTGAGTGACGGTGGCATTGTGTTTGACATTCATTCCCATTTCTTGCATGGGACCTAAGCATGCACACAAGGACAAAGATTTGTTTCTTCAACCAATTTATATGCAAGCGAGCATGTGCATGTAGTTCAAATTTGAATTATTCACATAAATGCACTGAAAACTCACTTAATGCATACAAATGTCCAAACGAACCCCGAAAAATGACAGAAAATAACACAACACTCCTGCTGTTCTATGTTGACACAAGAAATATTTTGAAAGCAATCAGAGGCAACGGATATCATTTCGCCCTCAAAGTTGGGGTGTTCCCTACCGAAACCATCATGCTTGTTGTGAGAAGCTTGGTTTGTGAGAAGCATATACCCAAACCTGCCCAAATGGGACAAAAATTACCACGCATGTTGATGCCGCTCCATGATAGCATGCCAAGTTTCATGAATTTCAGATGAGTTTTGGATTTACTAGAATTTAAAAACCAGGTATCTCAATGTTTGCGGCCGAGTGACGGTGGCAGGGTGTTTGACATTCATTCCCATTTCTTGCATGGGACCTAAGCATGCACCCAAGGACAAAGATTTGATTTTTCAACCAATTTATATGCACGGGAGCATGTGCATGTAGTAAATTTGAATTATGCACATAAATGCATTGAAAACACACTTAATGCATAAAATTGTCCAAACGGACCCCGAAAAATCACAAAAAATAACACAACACTCCTGTTGTTCTATGTTGACACGAGAAAAAGTTTGAAAGAAATAAGAGAGAATAGATATCGTTTCGCCCTCAAAGTTGGGGTGTTCCCTACCGAAACCATCATGCTTGTTGTGACAAGCTCTGTTTGTGAGAATCTTATACCCAAACCTGCCCCAAATGGGACAAAAAAAATACCACAGCATGCTGATGCCGCTGCATGATAGCATGCCAAGTTTCATGAATTTCAGACGAGTTTTGGATTTACTAGAATTTTAATGCCGGGTATCTCAATGTTTGCGGCTGAGTGACGGTGGCATGGTGTTTGACATTCATCCCATTTCTTGCATGGGACCGAAGCAAGCACCCCAGGACAAAGATTTGATTTTTCAACCAATTTATATGCACGCGAGCATGTGCATCTAGTTCAAATTTGAATTATTCACATAAATGCACTGAAAACTCACATAATGCATAAAAATGCCAAACGAACCCCGAAAAATGACAAAAAATAACACAACACTCCTGTTGTTCTATGTTGACACGAGAAATATTTTGAAAGCAATCAGAGGCAATGGATATCGTTTCGCCCCCAAAGTTGGGGTGTTCCCTACCGAAACCATCATGCTTGTTGTGAGAAGCTCTGGTTTGGGAGAAGCATATACCGAAACCTGTCCCAAATGGGACAAAAAAAGTACCACGACATGTTGATGCCGCTGCATGATAGCATGCCAAGTTTCATGAATTTCAGATGAGTTTTGGATTTACTAGAATTTAAAAACAAGGTATCTCAATGTTTGTGGCCAAGTGACGGTGGCAGGGTGTTTAACATTCATTCCATTTCTTGCATGGGACCTAAATGCACCCAAGGTCAAAGATTTGATTTTTCAACCAATTTATATGCACGGGAGCATGTGCATGTAGTTCAAATTTGAATTATGCACATAAATGCATTGAAAACTCACTTAATGCATAAAAATGTCCAAACGAACCCTAAAAATCACAAGAAATCAACACTCCTTTTATTCTATGTTGACACGAGAAAAAGTTTGAAAAGCAATGAAGGCAATAGATATCGTTTCGCCCTCAAAGTTGGGGTGTTCCCTACCGAAAACCGTCATGCTTGTTGTGACAAGGCTCTGTTTGTGAGAAGCTTATAACGCCAAACCTGCCCCAAATGGGACAAAAAATTTACCATGGCATGTTGATGCCGCTGCATGACAGCATGCCAAGTTCATGAATTTCAGACGAGTTTTGGATTTACTAGAATTTTAATGCCAGGTATCTCAATGTTTGCGGCTGAGTGACGGTGGCATGGTGTTTGACATTCATTCCCATTTCTTGCATGGGACCTAAGCATGCACCTAAGGAAAAGATTTGATTTTTCAACCAATTTATATGCACGCGAGCATGTGCATGTAAATCCAAATTTGAATTATTCACATAAACGCACTAAAAACTCACCTAATGCATAAAATGTCCAAACGAACCCCGAAAAATCACAAAAATAACACAACACTCTTGTTGTTCTATGTTGACACGAGAAATTTTTTGAAAGCAATCAGAGGCAATGGATATTGGTTTCGCCCCCCAAGTTTGGGGTGTCCCCTACCCGAAACCATCATGCTTGTTGTGAGAAGCTCCTGGGTTTGGGAGAAGCATATACCCAAACCTGCCCCAAATGGGACAAAAAAAATATGACGACATGTTGATATTGTTGCATGATAGCATGCCAAGTTTCATGAATTTCAGACGAGTTTTGTATTTACTAGAATTTAAAAACCAGGTATCTCAATGTTTGCGGCCGAGTGACGGTGGCAGGGTGTTTGACATTCATTCCCATTTCTTGCATGGGACCTAAGCATGCACCCAAGGTCAAATATTTGATCTTTCAACCAATTTATATGCATGGGAGCATGTGGATGAATTATGCACATAAATGCATTGAAAACTCACTTAATGTTAAAAAAATGTCCAAACGAACCCCGAAAAATGACAAAAAATAGCACAACACTCCTGTTGTTCTATGTTGACAGGAGAAATTTTTTGAAAGCAACAAGAGGCAATGGATATCATTTCGCCCCTAGAGTTGGGGTGTTCCCTATCGAAACCATCATGCTTGTTGTGAGAAGCTCTGGTTTGTGAGAAGCATATACCCAAACTTACCCCAAATGGGAATAAAAATTTACCACGGCATGTTGATGCCGCTCCATGATAGCATGGCAAGTTTCATGAATTTCAAAGGAGTTTTGGATTTACTAGAATTTAAAAGCCATGTATCTCAATGTTTGCAGCCGACTGACGGTGGCAGGGTGTTTGACATTCATTCCCATTTCTTGCATGGGACCTAAGCATGCACCCTAGGAGAAATATTTTATTTTTCAACTAATTTATGTTCACGGGAGCATGTGCATGTATATCAAATTTGAATTATGCACATAAATGCATTGAAAACTCACTTAACACATAAAAATGTCCAAACAAACACCGAAAGATCACAAAAAAATAACACAACACTCCTGTTGTTCTATGTTGACACGAGAAATTTTTTGAAAGCAATAAGAGGCAATGGATATTGTTTCACCCCCAAAGTAGGGGTGTTCCCTACCGAAACCATCATGCTTATTGTGAGAAGCTCTAGTTTGTGAGAAGCTTATACCCAAACCTGCCCCAAATGGGACAAAAATTTTACCACGGCATGTTGATGCTGCTCCATGATAGCATGTCAAGTTCCATGAATTTCAGACGAGTTTTGGATTTACTAGAATTTAAATGCCAGGTATCTCAATGTTTGCGGCTGAGTGACGGTGGCATGGTGTTTGACATTCATTCCCATTTCTTGCATGGGACCCAAGCATGCACCCAAGGACAAAGATTTGTTTTTTCAACCAATTTATATGCACGCGAGCATGTGCATGTAGTTCAAATTTGAATTATTCACATAGATGCACTGAAAACTCACTTAATGCATACAAATGTCCAAACGAACCCCGAAAAATGACAGTAAATAACACAACACTCCTGTTGTTCTATGTTGACACGAGAAATATTTTGAAAGCAATCAGAGGCAATGGATATCATTTCGCCCTCAAAGTTGGGGTGTTCCCTACCGAAACCATCATGCTTGTTGTGAGAAGCTATGGTTTGTGAGAAGCATATACCCAAACCTGTCCCAAATGGGACAAAAAATTACCACGACATGTTGATGCCACTTCATGATAGCATGCCAAGTTTCATGAATTTTAGACGAGTTTTGGATTTAGTAGAATTTAAAAACCACGTAACTCAATGTTTGCGGCCGAGTGACAGTGGCAGGGTGTTTGACATTCATTCCCATTTCTTGCATGGGACCTAAGCATGCACCAATGTTTTATATGCACGGGAGCATGTGCATGTAGTACAAATTTGAATTATGCACATAAATGCATTGAAAACACACTTAATGCATAAAATTGTCCAAACAGACCCCGAAAAATCACAAAAAATAACACAACACTCCTGTTGTTCTATGTTGACACAAACGAAGCCTGAAAAATCACAAAAAATAACACAACACTCCTGTTGTTCTATGTTGACACGAGAGAAAATTTGAAAGCAATTAGAGGCAATGGATATCGTTTCACCCCCAAATTTGGGGCGTTCCCTACCGAAACCATCATGCTTTTTGTGAGAAGCTCTGGTTTGTGAGAAGCATATACACAAACCTGCCCCAAATGGGACAAAAACTTTACCATGGCATGTTGATGCCGCTCCATGATAGCATGCCATGTTTCTTGAATTTCAGACGAGTTTTGGATTTACTAGAATTTAAAAACCAGGTATCTCAACATTTGCGGCCGAGTGACGGTGGCACGGTGCTTGACATTCATTCCCATTTCTTGCATGGGACTAAGCATTCACCCAAGGACCAAAGATTTGATTTTTCAACCAATTTATATGCAACGGAGCATGTGCATGCAGTTCAAATTTGAATTATGCACATAAATGCATTGAAAACTCACTTAATGCATAAAAATGTCCAAACAAACCCTGAAAAATCACAAAAAATAACACAACACTCCTGTTGTTGTATGTTGATACGAGAAAAAAATTGAAAGCAATAAGAGGCAATGGATATCGTTTCGCCCCCAAAGTTGGGGCGTTCCCTACCGAAACCATCATGCTTGTTTTGAGAAGCTCTTGTTTGTGAGAAGCATATACCCAAACCTGCCCCAAATGGGACAAAAACTTTACCATGGCATGTTGATGCCGCTCCATGATAGCATGTCAAGTTTCATGAATTTCAGACGAGTTTTGGATTTACTAGAATTTAAAAACCAGGTATCTCAATATTTGCGGCCGAGTTACGGTGGCACCGTGCTTGACATTCATTCCCATTTCTTGCATGGGACGTAAGCATGCACCCAAGGACCAAAGATTTGATTTTTCAACCAATTTATATGCAACGGAGCATGTGCATGTAGTTCAAATTTGAATTATGCACATAAATGCATTGAAAACTCACTTAATGCATAAAAATGTCCAAACGAAGCCTGAAAAATCACAAAAAATAACACAACACTCCTGTTGTTCTATGTTGACACGAGAGAAAATTTGAAAGCAATTAGAGGCAATGGATATCGTTTCGCCCCCAAAGTTGGGGCGTTCCCTACCGAAACCATCACGGTTGTTTCGAGAAGCTCTTGTTTGTGAGAAGCATACACCCAAACCTGCCCCAAATGGGACAAAAACTTTACCACGGCATGTTGATGCCGCTCCATGATAGCATGCCAAGTTTCATGAATTTCAGACGAGTTTTGGATTTACTAGAATTTAAAACCAGGTATCTCAATGTTTGCGGCTGAGTGACGGTGGCACGGTGCTTGACATTCATTCCCATTTCTTGCATGGGACCTAAGCATTCACCCAAGGACCAAAGATTTGATTTTTCAGCCAATTTATATGCACCGGAGCATGTGCATGCAGTTCAAATTTGAATTATGCACATAAATGCATTGAAAACTCACTTAATGCATAAAAATGTCCAAACGAAGCCTGAAAAATCACAAAAAATAACACAACACTCCTGTTGTTCTATGTTGACACGAGAGAAAATTTGAAAGCAATTAGAGGCAATGGATATCGTTTCGCCCCCAAATTTGGGGCGTTCCCTACCGAAACCATCATGCTTTTTGTGAGAAACTCTGGTTTGTGATAAGCATATACACAAACATGCCCCAAATGGGACAAAAACTTTACCATGGCATGTTCATGCCGCTCCATGATAGCATGCCATGTTTCTTGAACTTCAGACGAGTTTTGGATTTACTAGAATTTAAAAACTAGGTATCTCAATATTTGCGGCCGAGTTATGGTGGCACCGTGCTTGACATTCATTCCCATTTATTGCATGGGACGTAAGCATGCACCCAAGGACCAAAGATTTGATTTTTCAACCAATTTATATGCAACGGAGCATGTGCATGTAGTTCAAATTTGAATTATGCACATAAATGCATTGAAAACTCACTTAATGCATAAAAATGTCCAAACGAAGCCTGAAAAATCACAAAAAATAACACAACACTCCTGTTGTTCTATGTTGACACGAGAGAAAATTTGAAAGCAATTAGAGGCAATGGATTTCGTTTCGCCCCCAAAGTTGGGGCGTACCCTACCAAAACCATCATGCTTTTTGTGAGAAGCTCTGATTTGGGAGAAGCATATACACAAACCTACCCCAAATGGGACAAAAACTTTACCATGGCATGTTCATGCCGCTCCATGATAGCATGCCATGTTTCATGAATTTCAGACGAGTTTTGGATTTACTAGAATTTAAAAACCAGGTATCTCAATATTTGCGGTCGAGTTACGGTGGCACCGTGCTTGACATTCATTCCCATTTCTTGCATGAGACGTAAGCATTCACCCAAGGACCAAAGATTTGATTTTTCAACCAATTTATATGCAACGGAGCATGTGCATGTATTTCAAATTTGAATTATGCACATAAATACATTGAAAACTCATTTAATGCATAAAAATGTCCAAACGAAGCCTGAAAAATCACAAAAAATAACACAACACTCCTGTTGTTCTATGTTGACACGAGAGAAAATTTGAAAGCAATTAGAGGCAATGGATATCGTTTCGCCCCCAAATTTGGGGCGTTCCCTACCGAAACCATCATGCTTTTTGTGAGAAGCTCTGGTTTGTGAGAAGCATATACACAAACCTGCCCCAAATGGGACAAAAACTTTACCATGGCATGTTGATGCCGCTCCATGATAGCATGCCATGTTTGTTGAATTTCACACGAGTTTTGGATTTACTAGAATTTAAAAACCAGGTATCTCAATGTTTGCGGCCGAGTGACGGTGGCACGGTGCTTGGCATTCATTCCCATTTCTTGCATGGGACCTAAGCATTCACCCGAGGACCAAAGATTTGATTTTTCAACCAATTTATATGCAACGGAGCATGTGCATGCAGTTCAAATTTGAATTATGCACATAAATGCATTGAAAACTCACTTAATGCATAAAAATGTCCAAACAAACCCCGAAAAATCACAAAAAATAACACAACACTCCTGTTATTGTATGTTGACACGAGAAAAAAATTGAAAGCAATAAGAGGCAATGGATATCGTTTCGCCCCCAAAGTTGGGGCGTTCCATACCGAAACCATCATGCTTGTTTTGAGAAGCTCTTGTTTGTGAGAAGCATATACCCAAACATGCCCCAAATCGGACAAAAACTTTACCACGGCATGTTGATGCCGCTCCATGATAGCATGCCAAGTTTCATGAATTTCAGACGAGTTTTGGATTTACTAGAATTTAAAAACCAGGTATCTCAATATTTGCGGCCGAGTTACGGTGGCACCGTGCTTGACATTCATTCCCATTTCTTGCATGGGACGTAAGCATGCACCCAAGGACCAAAGATTTGATTTTCAACCAATTTATATGCAACGGAGCATGTGCATGTAGTTCAAATTTGAATTATGCACATAAATGCATTGAAAACTCACTTAATGCATAAAAATGTCCAAACGAAGCCTGAAAAATCACAAAAAATAACACAACACTCCCGTTGTTCTATGTTGACACGAGAGAAAATTTGAAAGCAATTAGAGGCAATGGATATC
>NC_053025.1:280771846-280961944 GCF_003073215.2 Triticum urartu
ATAGCTGCAACTTCGCGTACTTCGTTTGTGTCCAACGACCAGACCAAGACGTCACAGAACCCCACCTTGATCAATAAAGCTTTCATCTTATATTCGCAATATCCAGATTGCAATCTCAATTTCTTGCTTGTTCTTCGTTTGCTCGCAGGAAACAGGCCCTCGTGGTCAGGTTGATCGTGCTCCGGCGTGGTCAATAACCCCTCGGAAGTTGGTTTAGCGATTGCTAAGGCGCGACGTCTCGCACGTTCGTAGTCGGATCGTCAAGGTCGACTCCCACAGAAAACGATAGCTATCATCTCATCGAAAGATCGGGACCCTCGCCTCTATCAAGTGGTATCAGATTTCCAGGTTGCTCGGTGAGATTTTACAGTTTTTCGTAGATTAGATCGAGTTTGTTCTTCATACCTACAGTCCACGAAAAAGCCACACACAAAAAAATTAGGGTTAGTTCATCATATCCGAACCAATCTGAGCCTTTGCATAATCTTTTTAGGGTTTTTGCTTTGTTGAATTTGCGGTTGCATCGTCGTGTCAAGTTGCTGGTCTTAGAGTCTAGTCTTTTAGAGTTTCGAGTTCTGGTCACAAGTTGTCACGCCGCCGCCGCACCATCATCATCGCCCATCTACCACTTTTGCTTATCCGCCACCGCTCTGAATCCATATTCATATACCACCACCAATCCGTATCCATATACCACCATCAATCTCTATCCATATACCACCACCGCTGCCATATACCACCACCATATATCCACCACCAATCCGAGTTCTTCTCATATTAGGTTTGTTCTTAAGATCAATCTCAATTCCGATTCGTGTTTCCTTGCCTGCGTAGGTCTCAAAAAAAAAAGTCTGGAGACCCCCGGGCAGTTTTTAGGCCAAAATTTTCACGGGCAAAAATATTTTTTCCCTATCCTATTTTTAGGCTTTTCTGAGTCTTTTGAGCCACGTGCCATCATAGTGATTTTTTGTCGCACTTTTTCGTCGTCGCTGCCCTGATTTCCGAAAAAAAAAATGAAAAAAAAATTCATGCCCATCCTATCAGTTTGACGAGGGAAGAGTTTTGAGACACTCGCCATTATAGTAAATTTTCGCAAAAAAAAAGAGGAGCGTAAAAAAAAAAGAGGAGCGCAAAAAAAAAGCGAAAAAAAGTTCCAGAGTGTGCTTTTCCCTTATTTACGTGCAGCGCCGTGATTTTGTTAGTGTTCTAGGCTCGCGTCTCTAGCACGGTCTAGCCTAGGACCAGCACAGTACCGTCGTTGAGCGTTTATTCAACTTTGCATCTCTGAATTGATTATTGCTGACCCTTTTTGCTACCATACTATAAGCCTTCCCAGCTCCACATACCTCTACGTCGTGCGTTTGACTCTCCCTGGCAATCGCTCTATCCAAGCTTTTGAGAGTTTTGACTACAACGGTTGCCGATCACCGCCTGCTGCTGGGTAAGAACTGGTAAGAATTTAAGATTTGCTTGACGAATTTGTGACACCCGCCACCACCACCTCTTGTTAGTATTCTGTAGGATCATATTCTTGTGTGTTTTCTATTGTTGCTAACCATGGCAGGATCACAAGTCGACGAGACTGACTGGGAGAACATGACGAATCAGGAGTTGCATGATAAATTTCAGCAAATGATGAATGGACAGGTGCAGGATGTGCTAAACAGATTTGAAGAGGCCATGGAGAAGATAGATGGCATGGAGAAGACGTTCGAAACAAAGCTCGATAACAGGTTTAATGAATTGCTCGCGCGTCTTCCACCACCACCACCGGCTGCACCTAACGCACCTCTACACCAACAACAACGACGACTACCTACACATCGTGAAACAGCCCTCCGCCGAGCGAGCCGTCTCCCTCTTGCACCTGGCCAAACTGTTGGTGCTGCTATTGCTACTTCTGTGGCTCCTGCTGCTGATGCGGAGGAGGATGATTTTGCTAGCGATTACGAGGATGAGGTTGATCAAACTCAGAACTACGTGCCACCACCAGCACCGCAACCATCAGGTCGTCCACATGCAAATAATGGCAATGGTAGGGCTCACCCTCAGGTACGAGATCATGACCATCTCCCTAAACTAAAATTGAATATTCCATCATTTGAGGGTAGATATGTTCCTGATATATATCTTACTTGGGAGTTAGAAACTGAACAACGATTTACATGTTTACAATATCCCGAGGAGAGACGTGTTCCTGCTGCTGTTTGTGCATTCACTAGTTTTGCATGTGTTTGGTGGTCTGAGCATTGTAGATTATATCCCATTCCTGCTACTTGGGCTGCTTTGAAAACTGCTATGCGTACTCGTTGGGTTCCACCATATTATCAACGTGAATTACTTCAAAAATTACAGCGCTTAAGACAGGGAAAAAATTCTGTAGAAGAATATTATCAGGAATTACAAACTGGCATGATTAGATGTGGTATTGTTGAGGAGAATGAAGCTATGCTTGCACGTTTTATGGGTGGATTAAATAGAGAGATTCAGACGATTCTAGAGTATAAGGAGTATACTAATATCACTCGTTTATTTCATCTTGCTTGTAAAGCTGAACGAGAAGTGCAGGATCGACAGGCATTGGCGCGGACTAACTTTTCTGCAGGTCGACCTTCTTCATGGACACCACGTGCATCATCTACTTCCACACGTTCTGCTACACCGGCGCCTCCGTCGGCTGCCACCTCCAACCGTGATACAATAAAGCAGGCACAATCACCACTATCTGCCAAGAGCACACCTTCTGGGCCTGCAAAGAGCTCTTCTTCATCCATGGCATCAACAGGGCAAACACATGATATTATTTGCCGACGTTGCAAGGGTGGAGGTCATTATGCGAGAGAATGCCCATCTAAGCGTGTGATGATTGTTACTGAGGATGGTGGGTATGAGTCCGCTAGTGACTATGATGAGGAGACTTTGGCTCTTATTACACGTGACGAACACGGTGGAGACTGATTCTGATCATGAGACGCAATACATGGCTCCTGAAGATGCTGACAGGTATGAATGTTTAGTTGCTCAACGTGTTTTGAGTGTGCAGGTTACACAAGCTGAGCAAAATCAGAGGCATAATTTGTTCCATACAAAGGGAGTTGTGAAGGAACGTTCTGTTCGCGTGATCATAGATGGAGGGAGTTGCAACAACTTGGCTAGCATCGAGATGGTGGAGAAGCTATCTCTCACCACAAGACCACATCCACATCCTTACTAATCCAATGGTTCAACAACAGCGGCAAGGTTAAGGTAACACGTACTGTTCGTGTGCATTTTAGTATCTCTACATATGCTGATTATGTTGATTGTGATGTGGTACCGATGCAAGCATGTTCCTTATTACTTGGTAGACCATGGCAATTTGATAAAAATTCTATTCACCATGGTAGAAACAATCAGTATACTCTTGTTCATAAGGATAAAAATATTACTTTGCTTCCTATGACTCCTGATTCCATTTTGAAAGCTGATATTAATAGAGCTAATAAAGCAAAACAGGAGAAAACTAAGAGTGAAAATCAGATTGTGGCAAAAGAATTTGAGCAAAAAATGCAGCCTAATAATAATAAACAATCTAGTGTTGCTTCTGAAATTAAATTGAAAAGTGCATGTTTACTTGCCACCAAATCTGATATTGATGATCTAGATTTTAGCAAATCTGTTTGCTATGCTTTTGTGTGCAAAGAGGCATTATTTTCATTCGAGGACGTGCCTTCCTCTTTGCCTCCTGCTGTCACTAACATTTTGCAGGAGTTCGCCGACGTCTTTCCACAAGACGTGCCACCGGGATTACCACCTATTCACGGGATTGAGCATCAAATTGACTTAATTCCCGGTGCATCATTACCCAACCGGGCACCATACCGTACCAATCTAGAGGAGACGAAGGAGATTATGCGTCAAGTACAAGAACTGCTCGACAAAGGTTATATACGCGAATCCCTTAGTCCTTGTGCTGTTCCTATCATTTTAGTGCCGAAAAAGGATGGTACGTCGCGTATGTGCGTTGATTGTAGAGGCATTAATAATATTACTATTCGTTATCGTCATCCTATTCCTAGGCTAGATGATATGCTTGATGAATTGAGTAGCTCTACAATATTCTCCAAAGTTGATTTGCGTAGTGGTTACCATCAAATTCGTATGAAATTGGGAGATGAATGGAAAACAGCATTTAAAACTAAGTTTGGATTATATGAGTGGTTAGTCATGCCTTTTGGGTTAACTAATGCACCTAGTACTTTCATGAGGTTAATGAACGAAGTTTTACGTGCTTTCATTGGACGATTTGTGGTAGTTTACTTTGATGACATATTGATTTATAGCAAATCTTTGGAGGAACATTTGGAACATTTACATGCTGTTTTTATTGCTCTACGTGATGCACGTTTGTTTGGTAACCTTGGAAAGTGCACCTTTTGCACCGACCGAGTATCTTTTCTTGGCTATGTTGTTACTCCACAGGGAATTGAAGTTGATAAAGCCAAGATTGAAGCTATTGAGAGTTGGCCGCAGCCCAAAACGGTCACACAAGTGAGGAGTTTCCTTGGCCTCGCTGGTTTCTATAGGCGTTTTGTGAGAGATTTCAGCACCATTGCTGCACCTCTCAACGAGCTTACAAAGAAGGATGTACCTTTTTTTTGGGGTACCGCACAGGAAGAAGCCTTCACGGTATTGAAAGATAAGTTGACACATGCTCCTTTACTCCAACTTCCTAATTTCAATAAGACTTTTGAGCTTGAATGTGATGCTAGTGGAATTGGATTAGGAGGTGTGTTATTACAAGATGGAAAACCTGTTGCATACTTTTTTGAAAAATTGAGTCGGCCTAGTCTGAACTATTCTACTTATGATAAAGAATTATATGCTCTTGTTCGGACCTTAGAAACATGGCAACATTATTTATGGCCCAAGGAATTTGTTATACATTCTGATCATGAATCTTTGAAACACATTAAAAGTCAAGCAAAACTGAACCGTCGACATGCTAAATGGGTTGAATTCATTGAGACTTTCCCTTATGTGATTAAACACAAGAAGGGTAAAGAAAATGTTATTGCTGATGCCTTGTCTCGTCGTTATACTATGCTTTCACAACTTGACTTTAAAATATTTGGTTTGGAGACCATCAAGGATCAATATGTTAATGATGCTGAATTTAAAGATGTATTGCAGAATTGTAAGGAAGGGAGAACTTGGAACAAGTTCGTTCTTAACGATGGATTTGTGTTTCGTGCTAACAAGCTATGCATTCCAGCTAGCTCCGTTCGTCTTTTGTTGTTGCAGGAGGCGCATGGAGGAGGATTAATGGGACACTTTGGCGTCAAGAATACAGAGGATATACTTGCTACACATTTCTTTTGGCCAAAGATGAGACGGGATGTTGAGCGTTTTGTTGCTCGCTGCACTACATGTCAAAGAGCTAAGTCACGACTCAATCCTCATGGTTTATATATGCCTTTGCCTGTACCTAGTGTTCCTTGGGAGGATATATCTATGGACTTTGTTTTAGGTTTACCTAGAACAAAGAAGGGGAGGGATAGCATATTTGTTGTCGTGGATAGGTTCTCGAAAATGGCACACTTTATACCATGTCATAAAAGCGATGATGCTGTTAATGTTGCTGATTTGTTCTTTTGTGAAATTATTCGCTTACATGGTGTGCCAAATACTATTGTTTCAGATCGTGATACTAAATTTCTTAGCCACTTTTGGAGATGTTTATGGGCTAAGTTGGGGACTAAGCTGCTTTTTAGTACTACTTGTCACCCCCAAACTGATGGACAAACTGAAGTAGTCAATAGAACATTGTCTACTATGCTTAGGGCTGTTTTGAAGAATAACAAGAAAATGTGGGAAGAATGCTTGCCTCATATTGAATTTGCTTATAATCGTTCATTGCATTCTACTACTAAGATGTGCCCTTTTGAAATTGTGTATGGTTTCCTACCTCGTGCACCTATTGATTTGTTGCCTCTTCCATCTTCGGAGAAGGTTAATTTTGATGCTAAAGAACGTTCTGAATTGATTTTAAAAATGCATGAGTTAACTAAGGAAAACATTGAGCGTATGAATGCTAAATATAAACTTGCTGGAGATAAGGGTAGAAAACATGTTGTGTTTGCACCTGGAGATCTTGTTTGGTTACATTTGCGTAAAGATAGATTTCCTAATCTGCGCAAATCAAAGCTAATGCCACGTGCTGATGGTCCTTTTAAGGTTTTAGAGAAAATAAATGATAATGCATATAAACTTGAGCTACCTGCAGATTTTGGGGTTAGTCCCACTTTTAACATTGCAGATTTGAAGCCTTATTTGGGTGAGGAAGATGAGCTTCCGTCGAGGACGACTTCATTTCAAGAAGGGGAGGATGATGAGGACATCAATACCATTGTTACACCCACAGCCCCTACTGTTACATATACTGGACCAATTACTAGAGCTCGCGACGCCAATTAAATTACCAGGTACTTTCGTTTCTTGGTAATGATTCTAATGTTCATGAGATTATGATGCTGCCTAAATTGGATACATTTGTTTTGCTTTCAAATGAAGGGCCTAGCTTGGAGAAGGATGAACATTGGAGCAAGAACACGCATGAAGTTGATGGCATGCGCAAGGGGATCAAGAACGGAGTTACAAGTGATGATTTCAGGACTTTGAAGCCGCCATAAGGAGTGCATGAAGCCATGGACGAAATATACAAGATGCCACTTCATAATATTCGTCCATAGGCTATTCTAGGTGCTGCGTCACCTTATTAATGGGCCAGGCCCATGTAATTTCGAAATACTTAAGTATAGGCTATTTTTAGAGTCCGTATGTGTGGGGAAACAAGAGTTAGGGTTGGTTTCGGACCCCACCCTCAAGGGCCACGAAATTCCCCTCTCTTCCTCCATATATACAGCCCTTAGGGCGTCGTTTAGACTTTGGGTTTTGTTTAGATTAAAAGTTCGCCATAGCTGCAACTTCGCGTACTTCGTTTGTGTCCAACGACCAGACCAAGACGTCACAGAACCCCACCTTGATCAATAAAGCTTTCATCTTATATTCGCAATATCCAGATTGCAATCTCAGTTTCTTGCTTGTTCTTCGTTTGCTCGCAGGAAACAGGCCCTCGTGGTCAGGTTGATCGTGCTCCGCGTGGTCAATAACCCCTCGGAAGTTGGTTTAGCGATTGCTAAGGCGCGACGTCTCAGTTCGTAGTCGGATCGTCAAGGTCGACTCCCACAGAAAACGATAGCCACCATCTCATCGAACATCGGGACACCTTTGCCTCTATAACGTGCAAGCATAGCTTCATTCTCCTCAACAATACCACATCTAATCATGCCAGTTTGTAATTCCTGATAATATTCTTCTACAGAATTTTTTCCCTGTCTTAAGCGCTGCAATTTTTGAAGTAATTCACGTTGATAATATGGTGGAACCCAACGAGTACGCATAGCAGTTTTCAAAGCAGCCCAAGTAGCCGGAATAGGATATAATCTACAATGCTCAGACCACCAAACACATGCAAAACTAGTGAATGCACAAACAGCAGCAGGAACACGTCTCTCCTCGGGATATTGTAAACATGTAAATCGTTGTTCAGTTTCTAACTCCCAAGTAAGATATATATCAGGAACATATCTACCCTCAAATGGTGGAATATTCAATTTTAGTTTAGGGAGATGGTCATGATCTCGTACCTGAGGGTGAGCCCTACCATTGTTATTATTTGCATGTGGACGACCTGGTGGTTGCTGTGCTGGTGGTGGCACGTAGTTCTGATTTTGATCAACCTCATCCTCATAATCTCCCACATAATCATCCTCCTCCACATCAGCAGTAGGAACCACAGAAGTATCAACAGCAGCACCAGCAGTTTGGCCCAACTGAAGAGGGACACGGCTTGCTCGGCGGAGGGCTGTTTCCCGACGTGGAGGTAGTCGATGTTGTTGCTGTTGTTGCAGAGGTGCGGCAGGAGCAGCCGGTGGTGGTGGTGGAAAATGCGAAAGCAATTCAGCAAACTTGTTATCGAGCTTTGTTTCAAACGTCTTCTCCATGCATCTATCTTCTCCATGGCCTCTTCAAATCTGTTTTATCACATCTTGCACCTGTCCATTCATCATTTGCTGAAACGTATCATGAAGCTCCTTGTTCGTCAAGTTCTCCCAGTCAGTCTCGTCGGCTTGTGATCCTGGCATGGTTAGCAGCAATAGAAACACACAAGAATATGATCCTACAGACTACTAACAAGTGGTGGTGGTGGCGGGTGTCACAAATCCGTCAAGCAAATCTCAAATTCTTACCAGTTCTTACCCAGCAGCAGGCGGTGATCGGCAACCGTTGTAGTCAAAACTCTCAAAAGCTTGGATAGAGCGATTGCCAGGGAGAGTCAAACGCACGACGTAGATGTATGTGGAGCTGGGAAGGCTTATAGTATGGTAGCAAAAAGGGTCAGCAATAATCAATTCAGAGATGCAAAGTTGAATAAACGCTCAACGACGGTACTGTGCTGGTCCTAGGCTAGACCGTGCTAGAGACGCGAGCCTAGAACACTAACAAAATCACGGCGCTGCACGTAAATAAGGGAAAAGCACACTCTGGAACTCTCTTTTTTTCGCTCTCTTTTTTTTTGCGCTCCTTTTTTTTGCGCTCCTTTTTTTTGCCTCTTTTTTGCGAAAAATCACTATAATGGCGAGTGTCTCAAAACTCTTCCCTCGTCAAACTGATAGGATGGGCACGAAATTTTTTTCACTTTTTTTCGGAAATCAGGGCAGCGACGACGAAAAAGTGCGACAAAAAATCACTATGATGGCACGTGGCTCAAAAGACTCAGAAAAGCCTAAAAATAGGATAGGGAAAAAAATTTGCCCGTGAAAATTTTGGCCTAAAAACTGCCCGGGGGTCTCCAGACTCTTTTTTTTTCCGAGACCTACGCAGGCAAGGAAACACGAATCGGAATTTAGATTGATCTCAAGAACAAACCTAATATGAGAAGAACTCGGATTGGTGGTGGATATATGGTTGTGGTATATGGCAGCGGTGGTGGTATATGGTAGCGGTGGTGGTATATGGATAGAGATTGGATGGTGGTATATGGATACGGATTGGTAGTGGTATATGGATATGGATTCAGAGCGGTGGCGGATAAGCAAAAGTGGTAGATGGGCGATGATGATGGTGCGGCGGCGACGTGACAACTTATGACCAGAACTCGAAACTCTAAAAGACTAGACTCTAACACCAGCAACTTGACACGACGATGCAACCGCAAATTCAACAAAGCAAAAACCCTAAAAAGATTATGCAAAGGCTCAGATTGGTTCGGATATGATGAACAAACCCTAATTTTTTTGTGTGTGGCTTTTTCGTGGACTGTAGGTATGAAGAACAGACTCGATCTAATCTACGAAAAACTGTAAAATCTCACCGAGCAACCTGGAAATCTGATACCACTTGATAGAGGCAAAGGTGTCCCGATGTTTCGATGAGATGGTGGCTATCGTTTTCTGTGGGAGTCGACCTTGACGATCCGACTACGAACGTGCGAGACGTCGCGCCTTAGCAATCGCTAAACCAACTTCCGAGGGGTTATTGACCACGCCGGAGCACGATCAACCTGACCACGAGGGCCTGTTTCCTGCGAGCAAACGAAGAACAAGCAAGAAACTGAGATTGCAATCTGGATATTGCGAATATAAGATGAAAGCTTTATTGATCAAGGTGGGGTTCTGTGACGTCTTGGTCTGGTCGTTGGACACAAACGAAGTACGCGAAGTTGCAGCTATGGCGAACTTTTAATCTAAACAAAACCCAAAGTCTAAACGACGCCCTAAGGGCTGTATATATGGAGGAAGAGGGGAATTTCGTGGCCCTTGAGGGTGGGGTCCGAAACCAACCCTAACTCTTGTTTCCCCACACATACGGACTCTAAAAATAGCCTATACTTAAGTATTTCGAAATTACATGGGCCTGGCCCATTAATAAGGTGACACGGCACCTAGAATAGCCTATGGACGAATATTATGAAGTGGCATCTTGTATATTTCGTCCATGGCTTCATGCACTCCTTATGGCGGCTTCAAAGTCCTGAAATCATCACTTGTAACTCCGTTCTTGATCCCCTTGCGCATGCCATCAACTTCATGCGTGTTCTTGCTCCAATGTTCATCCTTCTCCAAGCTAGGCCCTTCATTTGTAAGCAAAACAAATGTATCCAATTTAGGCAGCATCATAATCTCATGAACATTAGAATCATTACCAAGAAACGGAAGTACCTGGTAATTTAATTGGCGTGCGCGAGCTCTAGTAATTGGTCTAGTATATGTAACAGTAGGGGCTGTGGGTGTAACAATGGTATTGATGTCCTCATCACCCCAGGATATGATTTACTACTTCTCTGCTAAATATTTCCCTACTCATAAGAAACAAGCTGCTTTAAAGGAAATATACAACTTTGTGCAAATTAAAGAAGAGAGTCTCCCACAAGCTTGGGGGAGGCTTCTCAAGTTACTTAATGCTTTGCCTGATCATCCTCTTAAGAAAAATGAAATACTTGATATCTTTTATAATGGACTAACCGATGCTTCCAGAGATTACCTGGATAGTTGTGCTGGTTCTCTTTTCAGGGAAAGAACACCGGATGAAGCTGAAATCTTATTGAATAATATGTTGACAAATGAAAATAATTGGGCACCTCCTGAGCCAGCTCCTGCTCCAATTAATGATCCTATTCCTAAACCAACTCCGAAGAAGAGAGGTGTTCTATTTCTCAGTCCCGAAGATATGCAAGAGGCAAAGAAATCTATGAAAGAAAAAGGTATTAAAGCTGAAGATGTTAAGAATTTACCTCCTATTGAAGAAATACATGGTCTTAATTTACCGCCTGGAAAGAAACATATGATCTTAATCCTTTATTTATTGAAGAACCTCCAGACCCGATAACCCGACACAGGTAGTAAAGGTAAATTCTCTCTATAGATATGATAAAGCTGAAATCCCTCCTGCTAAAATTGCTAGTCAATGCTTGGATGAGTTTGATAATTTTATGTTTAAGCAAGAAGACTTCAATGCTTATTTTGGTAGACAATTAAAACAAAATGCTGATATGATTAAATATTTGGGTGATTATATGGCTAATATTAGAGGATGAACTTAAACTTGTTAGCAAACATGCTTCTATGGTTACCACTCAAGTAGAACAAGTACCTTAAAGCTCAAAAGGAATTGCTCAATGAGATGAATAGTAAGAAAAATGATTATGCTGTTAAAGTGGCTACTAGAACTGGTAGAATGACTCAGGAACCTTTGTATCCTGAAGGCCACCCTAAGAGAATTGAGCAAGATTCTCAGAGAAATAATATTGATGCACCTAGTTCTTCTAAAAGGAAGAAAAAGAAAAATGATAGAACTGTGCAAACTTCTAGTGAACCTATTGCTGAAGCCACCTGATAATCCAAATGATATCTCTATGTCTGATGCTGAAACACAATCTGGCAATGAACATGAACCTAATGAAAATGTTAATGATGATGTTCATAATGATGCTCAACCTAGTAATGATAATGATGTAGAAATTGAACCTGCTGTTGATCTTGATAACCCACAATCAAAGAATCAATTATGATAAGAAAGACTTTGTTGCTAGGAAACATGGTAAAGAAAGAGAGCCTTGGGTTCAGAAACCCATGCCTTTTCCTCCCAAACCATCCAAGAAAAAGGATGATGAGGATTTTGAGCGCTTTGCTGAAATGATTAGACCTATCTTTTTGCGTATGCAATTAACTGATATGCTCAAAATGAATCCTTATGCTAAGTACATGAAAGATATTGTTACAAATAAAAGAAAGATACCAGAAGCTGAAATTTCCACCATGCTTGCTAATTATACTTTTAAGGGTGGAATACCAAAAAACTTGGAGATCCACGAGTACCTACTATACCATGCTCCATTAAAAGAAACTATGTTAAAACTGCTTTATGTGATCTTGGAGCCGGTGTTAGTGTTATGCCTCTCTCTTTATATCGTAGACTTGACTTGAATAAGTTGACACCTACTGAAATATCTTTGCAAATGGCTGATAAATCAACTGCTATACCTGTCGGTATTTGTGAGGATGTGCCTGTTGTGGTTGCAAACGTTACTATTTTAACGGACTTTGTTATTCTTGATATTCCCAAGGACGATAGTATGTCTATTATTCTTGGAAGACCCTTTTTGAATACTGCAGGGGCTGTTATTGATTGCACTAAAGGCAATGTCACTTTTCATGTTAATGGTAATGAGCATACGGTACACTTTCCGAGGAAACAACCTCAAGTTCATAGTATCAATTCTAAGAAAAATTCCATCGATTATATTTGGAGGTTTTGAATTTCCTCTTCCTACTGTCAAGAAGAAATATGATATACTTATTATTGGGGATGTGCATATCCCTGTTGAGGTAACCTAGTGTTATTCGAAATTTCTCTGGTTTCATGTTAATCGGAATGAGTTTGTTAACAAGACTTGATCAACCTTGTTAGTGGATTCCTTTTGATGAGCATGAGATGGATGAAACTAGAAGCACAACCTTCTGTACCCTTTATACTTTCTGTTATTTTATTAAATAAAGTAATAAAATAGTATTTTTCTGTCTGTTTCCTGATTTATCCGTGCAATATAAAAATGTCCGAAAATAAAGTCCTCAGAATGACATGCCAATTTAATATGATTTTTTCGGGAATATTTGAGGATTTATGGTGCAAAAATTACCGTGGGGAGCTGCCACCTGGTCACGAGGGTGGAGGGCGCGCCCTATCCCCCTGGGCGCGCCCCCTGCCTCGTGGGCCCACGGTGGCCCTCCTCCACTTATTCCTGCACCCATCCTCTTCTTCTTCCTCCCACAAACACGAAAAACCAACTCAAGCACGAGTTCAGCCCTCTTTGCTGCCATTTTCGATCTCCTTGCTCAAAGCACCTCTCACAAAACTGCTTGGGGAGATTGTTCCTTGGTATGTGACTCCTCCATTGGTCCAATTAGTTTTTGTTCTAGTGCTTTATTCATTGCAAATTTTTGCTGCTTAGGTGACCCTGTTCTTGAGCTTGCATGTCAAATTTATATGGTCAAAAGTAGTTTTGATGCATGATATAGGCCCTAGGCACTTGTAGGAGTAGTTGCTATCAATATTATTGAGTTTGGTTTACTTTTATTTTGAAGTTACTAAAAATTTCAGAATTTTTCAGAAAATGATGAGGAGACTTTTGAGGGGCTCATCGAGCCAAAGCTCGAAGGAGAAGGCACCGAAGCCTAAGTATAATTTGCCTCGCACCGCGGAGGTTCGGGCGTGTGAATGGCCTTCCGAGATTTCTTAAGAGCAGCCGGGATTTATGAAGATTTTCATGAGTTGGCTCAGACTGCAGGCCTTACCGCTTTCCTCCACGACCAATGCGATCAGTATCTCTTGCTCACAAATACCTTTGTGCAAAACTTTCATTTTCATTCTAAGAACTCACCACCTACGGTGGATTTCATTTATATGATGAGCATAAGGAGATGTCACTTTATGATTTCTGTCGAATTTGTTTAGTCCCTTTTGGGGGCAAGACAGAAGATGATAGAGGCGAGGGTCCCGATGTTTCGATGAGATGATAACTATCGATTTGGTGGAGACGACTTTGACGATCCGACTACAAACGTGCACGACGTTGCGCCTTAGCAATCGCTAAACCAATCTCCTGAGGTTACTGACGATGCTGGAAGCACGGTCAGCCTGACCACGAAGGTCTATTCCTGCAAGCAATCGAAGAACGAGCAAGAATATGATAAAGCAATCTGAATATTGCAAATATATATGAAGTATTGATAATGGTGGGGATCCCGTAAGCGGTCTTGGTCTGGTCGTTGGACACAAACGAAGTACACGAAGTTGCAATGGCTAACTTTTAACTAAACAAATCCCCAGGAAAAAGCTACTAGATGGATCTACTTATATAGGAGCAAGGGGTGGCGGCCAAGGAGGTGGGAGGACGTCCCAAGGCAGCCTAAAACTAACCCTAGGTCGTACAAGGCTCATGGGCCCAAGTGGAGGTGATGCAACACCTTTGGGTGTAGTTTGACTCGGATTCTGCTGCACGTCAGATTGTTTCGTCCGTAACTCAACGCTCGGACGAATTTGAAGGTGAATCCCAATTGGGTTGGAAAGAGCACGAAATCTAGTTTCCAACAAAAAAAGAATCACCCAATTCGGAGTCCGTATGAAAAAGTTGTTGGCGTTTTGAGTCAGGTATGTCTGTGCAGTCCGAATCTGATCCAGAACGTGAGAGACTGACTCTATCTTCTCTTGGCCCAAAAGTGACGTGAGAAGGGAACTTTTTGAACACAACCTAAACTTCTCCTTTTCCCTTATCTTCATATGTGGATTGTACAAATGTCCCATACACCTGCAATTAGACAAAACACAAAAGTGTGTGAAGTATTTTTGTTCTAGATAACATAAATAGATTATTGAATAGTTTGCATTAGAAATCACCTGACAAATATGCATGTATGCAATATTTTTGGTCGTATCCAAGGTAGTCATGTCCTCATCATCCTCCCCTTTTTGAAAACAAAGCCGTCCTCGGCGTTGCTTATTCTGAAATGTGGCTAACAAAAGAGACAAGGTGTGCATGTTGTATATGTATATGTCATCCAGTTTAACTTCCCTTGATTTTTGCACGTATGACACATGTATACATGAGTAACTTTCATAGTTCATAAAAACTAAAGCCAAAAAATTATCACAAGAAGTAGAAGGCATGAAAATATTAGAACTCAGTTTGCACATATAAGTGAAGCTCTTATTCATTTCAAAAGATTCGCAATGTTCATCATTAAACCTTCCCAACTTTGGTGAATAAACCTTACTTGCATCAAATTTACATGCTACAACATGCTTAAATAAGCAAACATGCAATAAGTCATTGGACACAGAATTATCACCAAGATTGGAGGCCATATCAAAATGATTAAACATTAGTTCTTTTGCATCAACAGTTAATTCAATGGGTGCACTCAAAATTGTTCATATTTCAGTTGTTTGATCACATGACGCATTCATGACAGTAACAAGAGTCTCTAAAATAGGTGGTGTGCTCAAATCAACAGGTAACTCAACACATGATGCATTCAAGTTAACTAGGCATGCTTCATTCTCATGTGAAGTTATATCATCAATACCTTTACTGTTACCTCGCAGAGATGTAGCTGATGTAGGTACGGACGTTGACAATGTACCATACTCTTGAGATGATATCGCGCTCACAATCCGAGGTGGGGCTGCTCTAGTAGGTGTAATAGTGGAGTAACCAACCGGCGGTGGTGAGCATGAACTGGAATAGTAGTTGTTGTAGTCACCCAATGCATCCTCCTGTATCTGTCTCTCAAAGGTACAAGCACGGACATACATACCAGTAATGCAACGAGGAATATACTGAAATCTTGCCTGAATATCATGGTTCAAACCACCAAAAAATCTATTCATTGTATCATCCTCAGATTCTTCTATGTCACAATGATGCATATAAGATTTGAACTCTTGGTAGTAAGCATGAACAGTGTTACTGCCTTGGTTTAATTGCTCCAATTTGCGACGCAATTCACGACGATAGTAAGGAGGAAAAAATTGTTGTCTCATTACAGCTTTCAAAACTTTCCAAGTTGTGGGTTGGTTATCAATGTTTTTCTTACAATGTACACTCCACCAAATAGAAGCAAAACCAGTAAATGCTCTAATGGTAGCTGGTACTCTCTCAAGTTCAGAAAAATCATGATGACTAAAACCTTGTTCTACTTCAAGCTCCCAAGCTAGATAAATAGCAGGATTAAATCTACCCTCAAATGATGGTAAAGAGATAACCTGACCATATGCTTGTGTGTGTTGTCCCAACTCTCGTGATGGTGAAGATGTGTCCGTCGTCCAAGAACTTCTATCTCTAGAACCTGTCATGATTAGTAGAAACAAGAACCAAAATTCGAGAATAATGTTCCTATGAACTACTAGGATGTGGTTGTAAAGTGCTCACAGTAAAGCAAATATCAATATCTTACAAGTTCTTACCCATGCGGCAGGTGGTGACAGGCAACCAGCGGTGTCAAATAACTCGAAGATTGTGTAAAGCGATTGCCAGGGGAACGTACGTATACACGATGTAGAAATAAGAGGGGGTAGACGGTTAAGTATGAAACCGTACTAAGGGTCCCATCTTTGGAGGCATCTGTTGCTACACGCCTTAGCTGCACATGTTAACGTACCTATTAGGCCATGTTGAAGAAGGAAAGAGAAAGTTGCCCCGTGTTTATCTAGATTATAAAAGTATGGTAGCACATGAATTTTATTGTTAAGAATAGGGAAGGAGAGCTTAAATATCAATTGTTCTTTAATAAACATCATCCTGAGACTATTACCTTGCCTGCTCCTTCTTTGTTTGATTTGACTGTAGGCACGTACCTTGTTCGTTGGCGGCTATTCACGCCTACCCGAACCCTGCACCAGCCCCGGAACCGGAACCACAAGAGGAGCCTCCACGACAGTCTGTTTATTCTTGGGATCCAGAGATGGCTGTCAGCCAATGGCAATCAGAGTCTTCTTCATCACAGTACGACCCCAACAACTATTATTATGGATATCAGCCAGGCTAGCCGTGGCCATAGACCAACTTAGGCCAAAAGCCTAAGCTTGGGGGAGTACGAATTTCTCACCGACATTACATTTATGTTCACACACACTCATTGCTAGATGTCGGTGTTCATACTTTTTCATTGTATCATCCATGCTAGTTTATTTCCTTTTATGCTTTCTTCTTGTGTGTTTGATAAACCTTAAGAAAAACCAAAAAAAATTAGTAGTAGTTTACTTTTCTTGCTGCAGTAATAATTAAAAAGAAAACCCAAAAATATTTCCCGTTCTTCTTTTGCTTGTTGGGAGCTTTCCCGTGTAAATAGTTTTATTTCTTTTCTTTCTTTGAGGGTCGATAGGAGAAGGACCATAATCAAATTGTTGAAGTGGATCTTATATGCTTTATTGTTGATTTAACCAAGAGGCCATTTTGCTTTGTCTTCTCCTGTCTATTGAATGCTCACAGATTCCAGCTTAGTCCAGCGCACATGCACTCTTATTATTATTCATATCATTCGGTTGTTGTGACGCCCCTGATTCAATCGTACAGTAATCATACACACAAACGTGTACAATCAAGATCAGGGACTCACGGGAAGATATCATAACACAACTCTACAAATAAAATAAGTCATACAAGCATCATATTACAAGCCAGGGGCCTCGAGGGCTCAATACAAGAGCTCGATCATAGACGAGTCAGCGGAAGCAACAATATCTGAGTACAGACATAAGTTAAACAAGTTTGCCTTAAGAAGGCTAGCACAAACGGGATACAGATCGAAAGAGGCGCAGGCCTCCTGCCTGGGATCCTCCTAAACATTCCTGGTCATCGTCACGCGGCTGCACGTAGTAGTAGGCACCTCCCGAGTAGTAGTAGTCATCATCAATAGTGGCGTCTGGCTCCTGGACTCCATCGTCTGGTCGCAACAATCGGGTATAAGAAGGGAAAAGAGGGAGCAAAGCAACCGTGAGTACTCATCCAAAGTACTCGCAAGCAAGGAGCTACACTACATATGTATGCATTGGTATCAAATGGAATAAGGGTATCATATGTGGACTGAACTGCAGAATGCCGGAATAAGAGGGGGGTAGCTAGTCCTATCGAAGACTACGCTTCTGGCCACCTCCATCTTGCAGCATGGAGAAGAGATTAGAAGGTAAGTCCACCAAGTAGCATCATGTAGCATAATCCTAACCGATGATCCTCCCCTCGTCGCCCTGTGAGAGAGCGATCACCGGTTGTATCTGGCACTTAGAAGGGTGTGTTTTATTAAGTATCCGGTTCTAGTTGTCATAAGGTCAAGGTACAACTCCAAGTCGTCCTGTTACCGAAGATCACGGCTATTCGAATAGATTAACTTCCCTGCAGGGGTGCACCACATTTCCCAACACACTCGATCCCCTTTGTCCGGACACACTTTCCTGAGTCATGCCCGGCCTCGAAAGATCAACACGTCGCAGCCCTCCCTAGGCACAACATATTTTGAATAGGGCTGTTTTGAAGAATAACAAGAAAATGTGGGAAGAATGCTTGCCTCATATTGAATTTGCTTATAATCGTTCATTGCATTCTACTACTAAGATGTGCCCTTTTGAAATTGTGTATGGTTTCCTACCTCGTGCACCTATTGATTTGTTGCCTCTTCCATCTTCGGAGAAGGTTAATTTTGATGCTAAAGAACGTTCTGAATTGATTTTAAAAATGCATGAGTTAACTAAGGAAAACATTGAGCGTATGAATGCTAAATATAAACTTGCTGGAGATAAGGGTAGAAAACATGTTGTGTTTGCGCCTGGAGATCTTGTTTGGTTACATTTGCGTAAAGATAGATTTCCTAATCTGCGCAAATCAAAGCTAATGCCACGTGCTGATGGTCCTTTTAAGGTTTTAGAGAAAATAAATGATAATGCATATAAACTTGAGCTACCTGCAGATTTTGGGGTTAGTCCCACTTTTAATATTGCAGATTTGAAGCCTTATTTGGGTGAGGAAGATGAGCTTCCGTCGAGGACGACTTCATTTCAAGAAGGGGAGGATGATGAGGACATCAATACCATTGTTACACCCACAGCCCCTACTGTTACATATACTGGACCAATTACTAGAGCTCGCGCACGCCAATTAAATTACCAGGTACTTTCGTTTCTTGGTAATGATTCTAATGTTCATGAGATTATGATGCTGCCTAAATTGGATACATTTGTTTTGCTTTCAAATGAAGGGCCTAGCTTGGAGAAGGATGAACATTGGAGCAAGAACACGCATGAAGTTGATGGCATGCGCAAGGGGATCAAGAACGGAGTTACAAGTGATGATTTCAGGACTTTGAAGCCGCCATAAGGAGTGCATGAAGCCATGGACGAAATATACAAGATGCCACTTCATAATATTCGTCCATAGGCTATTCTAGGTGCTGCGTCACCTTATTAATGGGCCAGGCCCATGTAATTTCGAAATACTTAAGTATAGGCTATTTTTAGAGTCCGTATGTGTGGGGAAACAAGAGTTAGGGTTGGTTTCGGACCCCACCCTCAAGGGCCACGAAATTCCCCTCTCTTCCTCCATATATACAGCCCTTAGGGCGTCGTTTAGACTTTGGGTTTTGTTTAGATTAAAAGTTCGCCATAGCTGCAACTTCGCGTACTTCGTTTGTGTCCAACGACCAGACCAAGACGTCACAGAACCCCACCTTGATCAATAAAGCTTTCATCTTATATTCGCAATATCCAGATTGCAATCTCAGTTTCTTGCTTGTTCTTCGTTTGCTCGCAGGAAACAGGCCCTCGTGGTCAGGTTGATCGTGCTCCGGCGTGGTCAATAACCCCTCGGAAGTTGGTTTCGCGATTGCTAAGGCGCGACGTCTCGCACGTTCGTAGTCGGATCGTCAAGGTCGACTCCCACAGAAAACGATAGCTATCATCTCATCGAAAGATCGGGACCCTCGCCTCTATCACAAGGAATTTGTTATACATTCTGATCATGAATCTTTGAAACACATTAAAAGTCAAGCAAAACTGAACCGTAGACATGCTAAATGGGTTGAATTCATTGAGACTTTCCCTTATGTCATTAAACACAAGAAGGGTAAAGAAAATGTTATTGCTGATGCCTTGTCTCGTTGTTATACTATGCTTTCACAACTTGACTTTAAAATATTTGGTTTGGAGACCATCAAAGATCAATATGTCATGATGCTGAATTTAAAGATGTATTGCAGAATTGTAAGGAAGGGAGAACTTGGAACAAGTTCGTTCTTAACGATGGATTTGTGTTTCGTGCTAACAAGCTATGCATTCCAGCTAGCTCCGTTCGTCTTTTGTTGTTGCAGGAGGCGCATGGAGGAGGATTAATGGGACACTTTGGCGTCAAGAAGACGGAGGATATACTTGCTACACATTTCTTTTGGCCAAAGATGAGACGGGATGTTGAGCGTTTTGTTGCTCGCTGCACTACATGTCAAAAAGCTAAGTCACGACTCAATCCTCATGGTTTATATATGCCTTTGCCTGT
This sequence comes from Triticum urartu, assembly GCF_003073215.2. Lineage (NCBI taxonomy): Eukaryota > Viridiplantae > Streptophyta > Magnoliopsida > Poales > Poaceae > Triticum > Triticum urartu. The sequence goes on from NC_053025.1 coordinate 280,791,984, forward strand.
ACCTAGTGTTCCTTGGGAGGATATATCTATGGACTTTGTTTTAGGTTTACCTCGAACAAAGAAGGGGAGGGATAGCATATTTGTTGTCGTGGATAGGTTCTCGAAAATGGCACACTTTATACCATGTCATAAAAGCGATGATGCTGTTAATGTTGCTGATTTGTTCTTTCGTGAAATTATTCGCTTACATGGTGTGCCAAATACTATTGTTTCAGATCGTGATACTAAATTTCTTAGCCACTTTTGGAGATGTTTATGGGCTAAGTTGGGGACTAACTGCTTTTTTAGTACTACTTGTCACCCCCAAACTGATGGACAAACTGAAGTAGTCAATAGAACATTGTCTACTATGCTTAGGGCTGTTTTGAAGAATAACAAGAAAATGTGGGAAGAATGCTTGCCTCATATTGAATTTGCTTATAATCGTTCATTGCATTCTACTACTAAGATGTGCCCTTTTGAAATTGTGTATGGTTTCCTACCTCGTGCACCTATTGATTTGTTGCCTCTTCCATCTTCAGAAGGTTAATTTTGATGCTAAAGAACGTTCTGAATTGATTTTAAAAATGCATGAGTTAACTAAGGAAAACATTGAGCGTATGAATGCTAAATATAAACTTGCTGGAGATAAGGGTAGAAAACATGTTGTGTTTGCGCCTGGAGATCTTGTTTGGTTACATTTGCGTAAAGATAGATTTCCTAATCTGCGCAAATCAAAGCTAATGCCACGTGCTGATGGTCCTTTTAAGGTGTTAGAGAAAATAAATGATAATGCATATAAACTTGAGCTACCTGTAGATTTTGGGGTTAGTCCCACTTTTAACATTGCAGATTTGAAGCCTTATTTGGGTGAGGAAGATGCGCTTCCGTCGAGGACGACTTCATTTCAAGAAGGGGAGGATGATGAGGACATCAATACCATTGTTACACCCACAGCCCCTACTGTTACATATACTGGACCAATTACTAGAGCTCGCGCACGCCAATTAAATTACCAGGTACTTTCGTTTCTTGGTAATGATTCTAATGTTCATGAGATTATGATGCTGCCTAAATTGGATACATTTGTTTTGCTTACAAATGAAGGGCCTAGCTTGGAGAAGGATGAATGATAGAGGCAAAGGTGTCCCGATGTTTCGATGAGATGGTGGCTATCGTTTTCTGTGGGAGTCGACCTTGACGATCCGACTACGAACGTGCGAGACGTCGCGCCTTAGCAATCGCTAAACCAACTTCCGAGGGGTTATTGACCACGCCGGAGCACGATCAACCTGACCACGAGGGCCTGTTTCCTGCGAGCAAACGAAGAACAAGCAAGAAACTGAGATTGCAATCTGGATATTGCGAATATAAGATGAAAGCTTTATTGATCAAGGTGGGGTTCTGTGACGTCTTGGTCTGGTCGTTGGACACAAACGAAGTACGCGAAGTTGCAGCTATGGCGAACTTTTAATCTAAACAAAACCCAAAGTCTAAACGACGCCCTAAGGGCTGTATATATGGAGGAAGAGAGGGGAATTTCGTGGCCCTTGAGGGTGGGGGTCCGAAACCAACCCTAACTCTTGTTTCCCCACACATACGGACTCTAAAAATAGCCTATACTTAAGTATTTCGAAATTACATGGGCCTGGCCCATTAATAAGGTGACGCAGCACCTAGAATAGCCTATGGACGAATATTATGAAGTGGCATCTTGTATATTTCGTCCATGGCTTCATGCACTCCTTATGGCGGCTTCAAAGTCCTGAAATCATCACTTGTAACTCCGTTCTTGATCCCCTTGCGCATGCCATCAACTTCATGCGTGTTCTTGCTCCAATGTTCATCCTTCTCCAAGCTAGGCCCTTCATTTGAAAGCAAAACAAATGTATCCAATTTAGGCAGCATCATAATCTCATGAACATTAGAATCATTACCAAGAAACGAAAGTACCTGGTAATTTAATTGGCGTGCGCGAGCTCTAGTAATTGGTCCAGTATATGTAACAGTAGGGGCTGTGGGTGTAACAATGGTATTGATGTCCTCATCATCCTCCCCTTCTTGAAATGAAGTCGTCCTCGACGGACGCTCATCTTCCTCACCCAAATAAGGCTTCAAATCTGCAATATTAAAAGTGGGACTAACCCCAAAATCTGCAGGTAGCTCAAGTTTATATGCATTATCATTTATTTTCTCTAAAACCTTAAAAGGACCATCAGCACGTGGCATTAGCTTTGATTTGCGCAGATTAGGAAATCTATCTTTACGCAAATGTAACCAAACAAGATCTTCAGGTGCAAACACAACATGTTTTCTACCCTTATCTCCAGCAAGTTTATATTTAGCATTCATACGCTCAATGTTTTCCTTAGTTAACTCATGCATTTTTAAAATCAATTTAGAACGTTCTTTAGCATCAAAATTAACCTTCTTCGAAGATGGAAGAGGCAACAAATCAATAGGTGCACGAGGTAGGAAACCATACACAATTTCAAAAGGGCACATCTTAGTAGTAGAATGCAATGAACGATTATAAGCAAATTCAATATGAGGCAAGCATTCTTCCCACATTTTCTTGTTATTCTTCAAAACAACCCTAAGCATAGTAGACAATGTTCTATTGACTACTTCAGTTTGTCCATCAGTTTGGGGGTGACAAGTAGTACTAAAAAGCAGCTTAGTCCCCAACTTAGCCCATAAACATCTCCAAAAGTGGCTAAGAAATTTAGTATCACGATCTGAAACAATAGTATTTGGCACACCATGTAAGCGAATAATTTCACGAAAGAACAAATCAGCAACATTAACAGCATCATCGCTTTTATGACATGGTATAAAGTGTGCCATTTTCGAGAACCTATCCACGACAACAAATATGCTATCCCTCCCCTTCTTTGTTCTAGGTAAACCTAAAACAAAGTCCCATAGATATATCCTCCCAAGGAACACTAGGTACAGGCAAAGGCATATATAAACCATGAGGATTGAGTCGTGACTTAGCTCTTTTGACATGTAGTGCAGCGAGCAACAAAACGCTCAACATCCCGTCTCATCTTTGGCCAAAAGAAATGTGTAGAGCAAGTATATCCTCCGTCTTCTTCACAAAGTGTCCCATTAATCCTCCTCCATGCGCCTCCTACAACAACAAAAGACGAAGAGCTAGCTGGAATGCATAGCTTGTTAGCACGAAACACAAATCCATCACGTTAAGAACGAACTTGTTCCAAGTTCTCCCTTCCTTACAATTCTGCAATACATCTTTAAATTCAGCATCATTAACATATTGATCTTTGATGGTCTCCAAACCAAATATTTTAAAGTCAAGTTGTGAAAGCATAGTATAACGACGAGACAAGGCATCAGCAATAACATTTTCTTTACCCTTCTTGTGTTTAATGACATAAGGGAAAGTCTCAATGAATTCACCCATTTAGCATGTCGACGGTTCAGTTTTGCTTGACTTTTAATGTGTTTCAAAGATTCATGATCAGAATGTATAACAAATTCCTTGGGCCATAAATAATGTTGCCATGTTTCTAAGGTCCGAACAAGAGCATATAATTCTTTATCATAAGTAGAATAGTTCAGACTAGGCCCACTCAATTTTTCAGAAAAGTATGCAACAGGTTTTCCATCTTGTAATAACACACCTCCTAATCCAATTCCACTAGCATCACATTCAAGCAAAGTCTTATTAAAAGCAGGAAGTTGGAGTAAAGGAGCGTGTGTCAACTTATCTTTCAATACCGTGAAGGCTTCTTCCTGTGCGGTACCCCAAACAAAAGGTACACCCTTCTTTGTAAGCTCATTGAGAGGTGCAGCAATGGTGCTGAAATCTCTCACAAAACGCCTATAGAATCTAGCGAGGCCAAGAAAACTCCTCACTTGTGTGACCGTTTTGGGCTGCGACCAACTCTTAATAGCTTCAATCCTGGCTTTATCAACTTCAATTCCCTATGGAGTAACAACATAGCCAAGAAAAGATACTCGGTCGGTGCAGAAGGTGCACTTCCCAAGGTTACCAAACAAACGTGCATCACGTAGAGCAATAAAAACAGCACGTAAATGTTCCAAATGTTCCTCCAAAGATTTGCTATGAATCAGTATATCATCAAAATAGACCCACAAATCGTCCAATGAAAGCACGTAAAACTTTGTTCATTAATCTTATGATAGTACTAGGTGCATTAGTTAACCCAAAAGGCATGACTAACCACTCATATAATCCAAACTTAGTTTTAAATGTTGTTTTCCATTCATCTCCCAATTTCATACGAATTTGATGGCATCCACTACGCAAATCAACTTTGGAGAATATCGTAGAGCCACTCAATTCATCAAGCATGTCATCTGTGTTGGGGAACGAAGTAATTTCAAAAAAATTCCTACGCAGACGCAAGATCATGGTGATGCATAGCAACGAGAGGGGAGAGTGTGATCTACGTACCCTTGTAGACCGACAGCGGAAGCATTAGCACAATGCGGTTGATGTAGTCGTACGTCTTCACGGCCCGGCCGATCAAGCACCGAAACTACGGCACCTCCGAGTTCTAGCACACGTTCAGCTCGATGACGATCCCCGGACTCCGATCCAGTAAAGTGTCGGGGTAGAGTTCCGTCAGCACGACGGCGTGGCGACGATCTTGATGTACTACCATCGCAGGGCTTCGCCTAAGCACCGCTACAATATTATCGAGGATTATGGTGGAAGGGGGCACCGCACACGGCTAAGAATATGATCACGTGGATCAACTTGTGTCTATGGGGTGCCCCTGCCCCCGTATATAAAGGAGCAAGGGGGAGGCCGGCCGGCCCTTGTGGGCGCGCCAAGGAGGAGTAGGATTCCTACTCCTAGTTGGAGTAGGTTTCCACCTTTCCTAGTCCAACTAGGAGAAGGGGGAAAGGGGGGAAGAGGGGAAAGAAGGGAGAGAGGGGCCGCACCCCAAACCCCTTGTCCAATTCGGACTGGGCTTGGGAGGGGCGCGCACCACCTCCTGGTCCTTTCCACTAAGGCCCATTAAGGCCCATTGCTTCTTCCTCGTATTCCCGTAACTCCCCGATACCTCCGAAAATACCCGAATCACTCGGAACCTTTCCGATGTCCGAATATAGTCGTCCAATATATCGATCTTTACGTCTCGACCATTTCGAGACTCCTCTCATGTCCCCGATCTCATCCGAGACTCCGAACTCCTTCGGTACATCAAAACTCATAAACTCATAATATAACTGTCATCGAAACCTTAAGCGTGCGGACCCTACGGGTTCGAGAACAATGTAGACATGACCGAGACACGTCTCCGGTCAATAACCAATAGCGGAACCTGGGTGCTCATATTGGCTCCCACATATTCTACGAAGATCTTTATCGGTCAGACCGCATAACAACATACTTTGTTCCCTTTGTCATCGGTATGTTACTTGCCCGAGATTCGATCGTCGGTATCTCAATACCTAGTTCAATCTCGTTACCGGCAAGTCTCTTTACTCGTTCCGTAATACATCATCTCGCGACTAACTCGTTAGTTGCAATGCTTGCAAGGCTTATGTGATGTGTATTACCGAGAGGGCCCAGAGATACCTCTCCGACAATCGGAGTGACAAATCCTAATCTCGAAATACGCCAACCCAACATGTACCTTTGGAGACACCTGTAGAGCTCCTTTATAATCACCCAGTTACGTTGTGACGTTTGATAGCACACAAAGTGTTCCTCCGGCAAACAGGAGTTGCATAATCTCATAGTCATAGGAACATGTATAAGTCATGAAGAAAGCAATAGCAACATACTAAACGATCGGGTGCTAAGCTAATGGAATGGGTCATGTCAATCACATCATTCTCCTAATGATGTGATCCCGTTAATCAAATAACAATTCTTTGTCTATGGTTAGGAAACATAACCATCTTTGATTAACGAGCTAGTCTAGTAGAGGCATACTAGTGACACTCTCTTTGTCTATGTATTCACACATGTATTATGTTTCCGGTTAATACAATTCTAGCATGAATAATAAACATTTATCATGAAATAAGGAAATAAATAATAACTTTATTATTGCCTCTAGGGCATATTTCCTTCAGTCTCCCACTTGCACTAGAGTCAATAATCTAGTTCACGTCGCCATGTGATTCAACACTAATAGTCACATCACCATGTGATTAACACCCATAGTTCACATTGTCATGTGACCTATACCCAAAGGGTTTACTAGAGTCAGTAATCTAGTTCACATCGTTTATGTGATTAACACCCAAAGAGTACTAAGGTGTGATCATGTTTTGCTTGTGAGATAATTTTAGTCAATGGATCTGTCACATACAGATCCGTAAGTATTTTGCGAATTCTATGTCTACAATGCTCTGCACGGAGCTACTCTAGCTAATTGCTCCCACTTTCAATATGTATCTAGATCGATACTTAGAGTCATCCAGATCTGTGTCAAAACTTGCATCGACGTAACTTTTTACGACGAACCTTTTTGTCACCTCCATAATTGAGAAATATTCCACTAAGGATATTTTTGACCGTTGTCCAGTGATCTACTCTTAGATCACTATTGTACTCCCTTGCTTAACACAGTGTAGGGTATACAATAGATCTGGTACACAGCATGGCATACTTTATAGAACCTATGGCTGAGGCATAGGGAATGACTTTCATTCTCATTCTATTTTCTGCCGTGGTCGCGCTTTGAGTCTTACTCAATTTCACACCTTGTAACACAGGCAAGAATTCTTTCTTTGACTGTTCCATTTTGAACTACTTCAAAATCTTGTCAAGGTATGTACTCATTGAAAAAAAACTTATCAAGCGTCTTGATCTATCTCTATAGATCTTGATGCTCAATATGTAAGCAGCTTCACCGAGGTTTTCTTTGAAAAAATCCTTTCAAACACTCCTTTATGCTTTGCAGAATAATTCTACATTATTTCCAATCAACAATATGTCATACACATATTCTTATCAGAAATGTTGTAGTGCTCCCACTCACTTTCTTGTAAATACAGGCTTCACCGCAAGTCTGTATAAAACTATATGCTTTGATCAACTTATCAAAGCGTATATTCCAACTCCGAGATGCTTGCACCAGTCCATAGATGGATCGCTGGAGCTTGCATATTTTGTTAACACCTTTAGGATTGACAAGACCTTCTAGTTGCATCATATACAACTCTTCTTTAAATCCATTAAGGAATGTAGTTTTGTTTATCCATTTTCCAGATTTCATAAAAATGCGGCAATTGCTAACATGATTTGGACAGACTTAAGCATCGCTACGAGTGAGAAAATTTCATCATAGTCAACACCTTGAACTTTGTCAAAAACCTTTTTCGACAAGTCTAGCTTTGTAGATAGTAACACTACTATCAGCGTCCGTCTTCCTCTTGAAGATCCATTTATTTTCTATGGCTTGCCGATCATCGGGCAAATCCATCAAAGTCCATACTTTGTTCTCATACATGGATCATATCTCAGATTTCATGGCCTCAAACCATTTCGCGGAATCTGGGCTCATCATCGCTTCCTCATAGTTCGCAAGTTCGTCATGGTCTAGTAACATGACTTCCAGAACAGGATTACCGTACCACTCTGGTGCGGATCTCACTCTGGTTTACCTACGAGATTCGGTAGTAACTTGATCTGAAGTTACATGATCATCATCATTAGCTTCCTCACTAATTGGTGTAGTATTCACAAGAACAGATTTCTATGATGAACTACTTTCCAATAAGGGAGAAGGTACAATTACCTTATCAAGTTTTCTACTTTCCTCCTACTCACTTCTTTCGAGAGAAACTCCTTCTCTAGAAAGTTTCCGAATTTAGCAACAAAAGTCTTGCCTTCGGATCTGTGATAGAAGGTGTATCCAATAGTTTCCTTTGGATATCCTATGAAGACGCACTTCTCCGATTTAGGTTTGAGCTTATCAAGTTGAAACTTTTTCACATAAGCATTGCAACCTCAAACTTTAAGAAACGACAGCTTAGGTTTCTTGCTAAACCATAGTTCATATGGTGTCATCTCAAACGGATTTAGATGGTGCCCTATTTAACGTGAATGTAGTTGTCTCTAATGCATAACCCCAAAACAATAGCGGCAAATCTGTAAGAGACATCATAGATCGCACCATATCAAATAAAGTACGATTACGACGTTCGAACACACCATTACACTGTGGTGTTCCAGGTGGCGTGAGTAGTGAAACTATTTCACATTGTTTTAACTGAAGACCAAACTCGTAATTCAAATACTCTTCTCCATGATCAGATCGTAGAAACTTTATTTTCTTGTTACGATGATTTTCCACTTCACTCTGAAATTCTTTTAACTTTTCAAATGTTTCAGACTTATGTTTCATCAAGTAGATATACTCACATCTGCTCAAATTATCTGTGAAGAACAGAAAATAATGATACCTGTCGCGAGCCTCAATATTCATCGGACCTCATACATCAGTATGTATGATTTCCAACAAATCTGTTGCTCGCTCCATTGTTCCGAAGAACGGAGTCTTAGTCATCTTGCCCATGAGGCATGGTTCACAAGCATCAACTGATTCATAATCAAGTGATTCCAAAAGCCCATCAGCATGGAGTTTCTTCATGCGCTTTACACCAATATGACCTAAACGGCAGTGCCACAAATAAGTTTGCACTATCATTATTAACTTTGCATCTTTTGGTTTCAATATTATGTTTATGTGTATCACTACGATCGAGATCCAACGAACTATTTTCATTGGGTGTGTAACCATATAAGGTTTTATTCATGTAAACAGAACAACAATTTATTCTCTTACTTAAATGAATAACCGTATTACAATAAACATGATCAAATCATATTCATGCTCAACGCAAACACCAAATAACACTTATTTAGGTTCAACACTAATCCCGAAAGTATAGGGAGTGTGCAACGATGATCATATCAATTTTGGAACCACTTCCAACACACATCGTTACTTCACCCTTAACTAGTCTCTGTTTATTCTGCAACTCCCGTTTCGAGTTACTACTCTTAGCAACTGAACCAGTATCAAATACTGAGGGGTTGCTACGAACACTAGTAAAATACACATTAATAATCTGTATATCAAATATACCTTTGTTCATTTTGCCATCCTTCTTATCCGCCAAATACTTGGGGCAGTTCCGCTTCCAGTGACCAGTCCCTTTGCAGTAGAAGCACTTAGTCTCAGGCTTAGGACCAGACTTGGGCTTCTTCACTTGAGCAGCAACTTTCTTGCCGTTCTTCTTGAAGTTCCCCTTCTTCCCTTTGCCCTTTTATTGAAACTAGTGGTCTTGTCTACCATCAACACTTGATGCTCTTTCTTGATTTCTACCTTCATCGATTTCATCATCATGAAAAGCTCGGGAGTCGTTTTCGTCATCCCTTGCATACTATAGTTCATCACGAAGTTCTACTAACTTGGTGATGGTGACTAGAGAATTCTGTCAATCACTATCTTATCTGGAAGATTAACTCCCACTTGATTCAAGCGATTGTAGTACCTAGACAATCTGAGCACATGCTCACTAGTTGAGCTATTCTCCTCCATCTTTTAGCTATAGAACTTGTTGGAGACTTCATATCTCTCAACTCGGGTATTTGCTTGAAATATTAACTTCAACTGCTGGAACATCTCATATGGTCCATGACGTTCAAAACGTCTTTGAAGTCCCGATTCTAAGCCATTAAGCATGGTGCACTAAACTATCAAGTAGTCATCATATTGAGCTAGCCAAACGTTCATAACGTCTGCATCTGCTCCTGCAATAGGTCTGTCACCTAGCGGTGCATCAAGGACATATTCTTCTGTGCAGCAATGAGGATAAACCTCAGATCACGGATCCAATCCACATCATTGCTACTAACATCTTTCAACACAATTTTCTCTAGGAACATATCAAAATAAACACAGGGAAGCAACAACGCGAGCTATTGATCTACAACATAATTTGCAAAATACTACCAGGACTAAGTTCATGATAAATTTAAGTTCAATTTAATCATATTACTTAAGAACTCCCACTTAGATAGACATCCCTCTAATCCTCTAAGTGATCACGTGATCCAAATCAACTAAACCATGTCCGATCATCACGTGAGATGGAGTAGTTTCATTGGTGAACATCACTATGTTGATCATATCTACTATATGATTCACGCTCGACCTTTTGGTCTCCGTGTTCCGAGGCCATATCTGTATATGCTTGGCTCGTCAAGCATAACCTGAGTATTCCGCGTGTGCAACTGTTTTGCACCTGTTGTATTTGAATGTAGAGCCTATCACACCTGATCATCACGTGGTGTCTCAGCACGAAGAACTTTCGCAACGGTGCATGCTCAGGGAGAACACTTCTTGATAATTAGTGAGAGATCATCTTAAAATGCTACCGTCAATCAAAGCAAGATAAGATGCATAAAAGATAAACATCACATGCAATCAATATAAGTGATATGATATGGCCATCATCATCTTGTGTTTGTGATCTCCATCTTCGAAGCACTGTCGTGATCACCATAGTCACCAGCGCGACACCTTGATCACCATCGTAGCATCGTTGTCGTCTCGCCAATCTTATGCTTCCACGACTATCGCTACCGCTTAGTGATAAAGTAAAGCATGACAGCGCAATTGCATTGCGTACAATAAAGCGACAACCATATGGCTCCTGCCAGTTGCCGATAACTTGGTTACAAAACATGATCATCTCATACAATAAAATCTAGCATCATGTCTTGACCATATCACATCACAACATGCCCTGCAAAAACAAGTTAGACGTCCTCTACTTTGTTGTTGCAAGTTTTACATGGCTGCTACGGGCTTAAGCAAGAACCAATCTTACTTACGCATCAAAACCACAACGATAGTTTGTCAAGTTGGTGTTGTTTTAACCTTCGCAAGGACCGGGCGTAGCCACACTCGGTTCAACTAAAGTTGGAGAAACTGTCACCCGCTAGCCACCTTTGTGCAAAGCACGTCGGGAGAACCGGTCTCACATAAGCGTACGCGTAATGTCGGTCCGGGCCGCTTCGTCCAACAATACCGCCGAACCAAAGTATGACATGCTGGTAAGCAGTATGACTTATATCGCCCACAACTCACTTGTGTTCTACTCGTGCATATAACATCAGCACATAAAACCTAGGCTCGGATGCCACTGTTGGGGAACGTAGTAATTTCAAAAAAATTCCTACGCACACGTAAGATCATGGTGATGCATAGCAACGAGAGGGGAGAGTGTGATCTACGTACCCTTGTAGACCGACAGCGGAAGTGTTAGCACAACGCGGTTGATGTAGTCGTACGTCTTCACGGCCCGACCGATCAAGCACCGAAACTACGGCACCTCCGAGTTCTAGCACACGTTCAGCTCGATGACGATCCCCGGACTCCGATCCAGCAAAGTGTCGGGGTAGAGTTCCGTCAGCACGACGGCGTGGTGACGATCTTGATATACTACCGTCGCAGGGCTTCGCCTAAGCACCGCTACAATATTATCGAGGATTATGGTGGAAGGGGGCACCGCACACGGCTAAGAATATGATCACGTGGATCAACTTGTGTCTATGGGGTGCCCCCTGCCCCCGTATATAAAGGAGCAAGGGGGAGGCCGGCCGACCCTTGTGGGCGCGCCAAGGAGGAGTAGGATTCCTACTCCTAGTTGGAGTAGGTTTCCACCTTTCCTAGTCCAACTAGGAGAAGGGGGAAAGGGGGGAAGAGGGGAAAGAAGGGAGAGAGGGGCCGCGCCCCAAACCCCTTGTCCAATTCGGACTGGGCTTGGGAGGGGCGCGCGCCACCTCCTGGTCCTTTCCACTAAGGCCCATGGCCCATTGCTTCTTCCTCGTATTCCCGTAACTCCCCAGTACCTCAGAAAATACCCGAATCACTCGGAACCTTTCCGATGTCCGAATATAGTCGTCCAATATATCGATCTTTACATCTCGACCATTTCGAGACTCCTCGTCATGTCCCCGATCTCATCCGGGACTCCAAACTCCTTCGGTACATCAAAACTCATAAACTCATAATATAACTATCATCGAAACCTTAAGCGTGCGGACCCTACGGGTTCGAGAACAATGTAGACATGACCGAGACACGTCTCCGGTCAATAACCAATAGCGGAACCTGGATGCTCATATTGGCTCCCACATATTCTACGAAGATCTTTATCGGTCAGACCGCATAACAACATACTTTGTTCCCTTTGTCATCGGTATGTTACTTGCCCGAGATTCGATCGTCGGTATCTCAATACCTAGTTCAATCTCGTTACCGGCAAGTCTCTTTACTCGTTCCGTAATACATCATCTCGCAACTAACTCATTAGTTGCAATGCTTGCAAGGCTTATGTGATGTGTATTACCGAGAGGGCCGAGAGATACCTCTCCGACAATCGGAGTGACAAATCCTAATCTCGAAATACGCCAACCCAACATGTACCTTTGGAGACACCTGTAGAGCTCCTTTATAATCACCCAGTTACGTTGTGACGTTTGGTAGCACACAAAGTGTTCCTCCGGCAAACGGGAGTTGCATAATCTCATAGTCATAGGAACATGTATAAGTCATGAAGAAAGCAATAGCAACATACTAAACGATCGGGTGCTAAGCTAATGGAATGGGTCATGTCAATCACATCATTCTCCTAATGATGTGATCCCGTTAATCAAATAACAACTCTTTGTCCATGGTTAGGAAACATAACCATCTTTGATTAACGAGCTAGTCTAGTAGAGGCATACTAGTGACACTCTGTTTGTCTATGTATTCACACATGTATTATGTTTCCGGTTAATACAATTCTAGCATGAATAATAAATATTTATCATGAAATAAGGAAATAAATAATAACTTTATTATTGCCTCTAGGGCATATTTCCTTCAATCTGACCTAGGAATAGGATGATGATAACGAATATTAATATTATTAATGCCTCTACAATCAACACACATACGCGACGTACCATCCTTTTTTGGCACTAGTATAATAGGAACAACACAAGGACTAAGAGATTCGCGTATATAACCTTTGTCGAGCAGCTCCTGTACTTGACGCATAATCTCCTTCGTCTCCTCTAGATTGGTACGGTATGGCGCACGGTTAGGCAGCGAAGCATTGGGAATTAAGTCAATCTGATGCTCAATCCCTCGAATAGGTGGTAATATCGGTGGCACATCTTGTGGAAAGACGTCAGTGAACTCCTGCAAAATTAGTGACAGTAGGAGGCAAAGAGGAAGGTACATCCTCGAAAGAAAATAATGCCTGTTTGCACATAAAAGCATGGTAAACAGATTTGTTGAAATCTAGATCATCAATATCAGATTTGGTGGCAAGTAAACATGCACTTTTCAATTTAATTTCAGAAGCAACACTAGATGGTTTATTATCAGGCTTCATTTGTTGCTCAAATTCTTTTGCCACAATCTGATTTTCACTCTTTTTTCTCTTGTTTCACTTTATTAGCTCTATTAATATCATCTTCCAAAATGGAATCAGGAGTCATAGGAAGCAAAGTAATATTTTTGTCCTTATGAACAAGAGTATACTGATTGTTTCTATCATGGTGTACAGAATTTTTATCAAATTGCCATGGTCTACCAAGTAATAAGGAACATGCTTGCATAGGTACCACATCACAATCAACATAATCAGCATATGTAGAGATACTAAAAAGCACATGAACAGTACGTGTTACCTTACCTTGCCGTTGTTGTTGAACCATTAGATGTAGTAAGGATGTGGATGTGGTCTTGTGGTGAGAGATAGCTTCTCCACCATCTCCATGCTAGCCAAGTTGTTGCAGCTCCCTACATCTATGATGACGCGAATAGAACGTTCCTTCACAACTCCCTTTGTATGGAACAAATTATGCCTCTGATTTTGCTCTGCTTGTGTAACTTGCACGCTCAAAACACGTTGAGCAACTAAACATTCATACATGTTAGCATCTTCAGCAGCCATGTATTGCGTCTCATGATCAAAATCATCTCCACCGTGTTCTTCACTTGTAATAAGAGCCAAAGTCTCCTCATCATAGTCACTAGCGGACTCATACCCACCATCCTCAGTAACAATCATCACACGCTTAGATGGGTATTGTCTCGCATAATGACCTCCACCCTTGCAACGACGACAAATAATATCATGTGTTTGTCCTGTTGATGCCATGGATGAAGAAGAGCTCTGTGCAGGCCCAGAAGGTGTGCACTTGGCAGATAGTGGTGGTTCGTAACACCTACAATGCGGCTATATCTCCCACGTGTAGGAGCACGACTTAGAGGCATAACTACATAGTAGGCATGTCGCAAGAGGGGTAATCTTTACACATCCCATGTACTGAATAAGAAAGGGATAAAGAGTTGGCTTACAATCGCCACTTCACACAATACATAAATATAGCATTACATCATCCAGAATACAATCAAGGTCCGACTACGGAACCAAAATAAAGACAACCCCAAATGCATAGATCCCCGATCGCCCCAACTGGGCTCCACTACTGATCATCCGGAAAGGAAACATAGTAACATCCTGAATCCTCGTCGAACTCCCACTTGGGTTCGGTAGCATCCCTTGCACTGGCATCATCGGCACCTGTATCTGGTTTTGGAAGTAATCTGTGAGTCACGGGGACTCAGCAATCTCACACCCTCGCGATCAAGACTATTTAAGCTTATGGGTCGGAAAAGGTAGTGAGGTGGAGCTGCAGCAAGCACTAGCATATATGGTGGCTAACTTACGCAAATGAGAGCGAGAAGAGAAGCAAAGCACGGTCGAGAAGCTATAAAGATCAAGAAGTGATCCTGAAACTACTTACGTTCAAGCATAACACGAGACCGTGTTCTCTTCCCGAACTCCGCCAAAAAGAGACCATCACGGCTACACACGCGGTTGATTCATTTTAATTAAGTTAAGTTTCAAGTTCTCTACAACCTGACATTAACAAATTCCCATCTGCACATAACCGCGGGCACGGCTTTCGAAAGTTCAAAACCCTGCAGGGGTGTCCCAACTTAGCCCATCACAAGCTCTCACCGTCAACGAAGGATATTCCTTCTCCCAGGACGACCCGATCAGACTCGGAATCCCGATTACAAGACATTTCGACAATGGTAAAACAAGACCAGCAAGACCACCCACTGTGCCGACAAATCCCAATAGGAGCTGCACATATCTCATTCTCAGGGCACATCGGATAAGCTAAGCGTACAGGAGCCAACGTAACCCAAGTTTCCAAGGGACGACCCTGCACGGTGCTCTAGTTTGGACCAACACTCAGAGGAGCACTGACCCGGGGGTTTAAAATAAAGATGACCCTTGAGTCCGCGAAACCCAAGGGAAAAAGGCTTAGGTGGCAAATGGTAAAACCAAGGACAGGCCTTGCTGGAGGAGTTTTATTCAAGGCGAACTGTCAAGGGGTTCCCATTATAACCCAACCGCGCAAGGAACACATAATCAAGGAACATAACACTGGTATGACGGAAACTAGGGCGACAAGAGTGGAACAAAACACCAGGCATAAGGCCGAGCCTTCCACCCTTTACCAAGTATATAGGTGCATTAAATTAAACAAGATATAATAATGATATCCCAACAATAATCATGTTCCAACAAGGAACAAACTCCATCTTCACCTGCAACTAGCAACGTGTAGCGACCTGACCCGAATGGATCACGTCTACTGTGCTACGGTGTCATCCCTGGATCAGTAATGCTGACACCACACAGTACATCGAGGTTTTATAGCAGAGTTGCAATCACACACTTATTACATCGATGGCTGCAAAAAAGAACTTACTACAATAAATATGGCTTAAGGCCATATATTAAAGATAACAGCGGAAGACTTGGAAGATAAATGGGTCCATCAACTCCAGCGGCATCACTGAGTATAGAACCACGACCTAAACGCACCTCAATCATCGTCTGAAAAGTCTGCAACATTAACGTTGCAGCCCGAAAACGGGTCAGCACATGGAATATGCTGGCAAAGTAACACATAGAGATTAATGGAATGAAACAGCTATACTACATGCATACATGGCTGGTGGAAAGCTCTATGGTTACAGTTTTGCGTAAAGCCAGTTTTTTCCTACTACAAAGGAATAAATTTTAATTAACTATCATGGTGGTTGTGAAACATTGAGAATGGTTTACAGCATTCTCAATCCCAATTGAAAGTAATTAAAACCCAATAACATTAATTAGAAGTAACATGTTGAGATTCACAATGATATTCAAGTACTAGATACTCAAGTTGTCCATAACCGGGGACACGGCTAATCATGATTAGTTTGTTACTCTGCAGAGGTTTGCGCACTTTTCCCCACATGACTCGATCGCCTCCGTTTGTTTTCTCGCACTACATGGTGTTTGAGAAACGGATGACCGAGACATAGTCTTTCAGAAGCACTAGCACCTTACATGTGGGGTAGACCGGTACACCTACATCCCCTACATCTGCTAGTCCACCCCGTAAGAGTTCGCACAACTTAGTCAACTATGCCAGAGCCCATAGTAGCATGTGGCTGCACACGGAAGTTTCTAGCATGAATTATCTTATGATCCCTTTGAGCCTGGGTGGCGGTCCAAAAAAAACAGGCAAGTCCTGAGAGACATCAGGTGCCTCAATCCACCCAGATGTGTGTTTAAGTTGCCACCTTAGATAAACCATTAAAATATCATCTCACATCTGTCATGGATATCACTCACCCAATCCACGTCTACTAGCATAGCATGGCATATATAAGCAAACTAGAGTAACTCCCAAAGGTTCATAATAATACAGGTAATAGGTACTACCTCATCTACTTCCCATCCCACAGTTTAATTAGATCCTAATCATGCAATGTGAGGGGATTGATCTAATGCAATAAAACATGGGTTGTAGAAAAGGTATGATCAAAGTGTTACTTGCCTTGCTGATGATCCGCGAGATCTAGGGTTTCGAAGTAACAAGCGGCGCAATCCGGGTAATCTATCGCAGACAAACAACAAGCATACAATAAGTACTCATCTAATGCACAGGTAAAACTCGAACAAGAGAACGAACCAGATAGTTCAACTTAAGAACTCCGGTTGCAAAGAAAGAACGAACCGAACAAAGAAACGGAAAACAAACGGCGGAAGAAAACAACTCGGTTCTAGCAAGTTGAAATTAGGTCAAATTTTTATCGGGGAAAAAGCTTGTTCAAGTTGATTAGACGGAACGGTGGTTTCGAGACGAAACTCCAGGCGCTTGAATCACCTGATTCCGATAAACGAGCAAAAAGAAAAGAAAGACTAGAAAGAAGATCGGATCTGAGATCGCGATCGCGGAATAAATCCGACGAAAAGAAAAAGAAGAACGGTTAAACGAATGGACGTTCGTTAACCTAGAAGAATCCGGTGATCACGTTCGTTAGGACGAACGGTCCGGCGAACGGTCCAAAGCAACTAAATCGGAGAAGAAAACGAATCCGATCTAGGGTTTCGGAGAAGAAAAAAACCGAACGAAAAACCGATCTAGAAAACCGGAACGGTTTAGAGAAGAAAAGAATCGGAACGATTAGAAGAAAACGATCCGAGAAAAAGAATAGATGTAGCGCGGGGCTACCTTGGCGAGGTCTCCGGTGAACGGGGCTCCGGCGGCGTCGGCGTAGGGCGGCGGCATGGGCAAGGTGCGGCGGCGGCGCGGGTGTGGGGTGGCGGCGCGGCGGCGGTAAGGTGCGGGGGCGGCGCGGGGTGTGGGGTGGCGGCGCGGGTGAGGCGGCGCGGCGGCGGTGACGCAGGGCGCGGTGTGATGCGGCGCGGCGGCGGTGCAAGGCGCGGTGTGGAGGAGAGCTTTGATTTGATGTGTTTAGAGGGGGGGGTGCTTGGGTATTTATATTGGGGAGGGGAGGGGTTTACTTGGGGTAGAGGACAAGGAATTAGAATAGGAGTAGGAAAGATCTAGAAAATAAACGGAGTAGGACTAAAGAAAACGAAATAAGAAAAAGGGGACAAGGGGCGCCCTAGAATCCTAAAAGGATTCTGTCCTAGCAAGAGGCGGCGGCGGCCGACCGGCTCCTGGCTCGGCGCCTGGCGCCTGGGAGCGCGGCGGTAGGTGGCTTGGCTTGGGCCTTTGGCCCAAGGCGCTGCTCAATTTTTTTTTAAATAGTTTCCTTGCGCAGAAAAAAAAACAAAAAAGGGATCTAAACGAACTCCGAAAAATCTAAAGTAAATTTTCCCCGACTCCTAAAAATGAGCCGAACAAAATGAACTTTTCTCCGGACCTAAAATGCAATTTTTGAAAACGCGCATTTTTCCCTATCCAAATAAAATGCAAATAAAACTCCGGCAAACAACAATTGATCTATTTATTATATCTTCATTTTTCCTAAATTTGGGAAAGTCATATTATTCCCTCTCTCATATATTTTCTGACACCGGAAAAATTATTGAAGACAAAATAAATAAATCAAATGATCCTATTTTCAAAATTCGAGAGAACTCTCAAATATGAAAATAACGAAATCTCCAACTCTCTCCGAGGGTCCTTGAGTTGCGTGAAATTTCTAGGATCAACCAAAATGCAAGAAAATATGATATGCATATGATCTAGTGTATAACATTCCAAATTGAAAATTTGGGATGTTACAAACCTACCCCCCTTAAGATGAATCTCGCCCTCGAGATTCGGGTTGGCTAGAAAATAGGTGAGGGTGGTCTTTGAGCAAATCTTCTTCTCTCTCCCAGGTGGCTTCATCCTCTGAATGGTGGTTCCACTGAACTTTGCAAAACTTGATAACCTTGCTGCGAGTAACTCTACTGGCAACATCGAGAATCTTGACTGGCTTCTCCTCATATGTTAGGTCATCCTTTAACTGAATTGCTTCTAATGGCACTGTATCTCTTAGCGGTACCTCCGCCATCTCGGCGTGACATTTCTTCAGCTGAGAAACATGGAATACATCATGAACTCCTGACAGTCCTTCTGGTAATTCCAACTTATAAGCGACTTCTCCCATACGTTTCACGATCTTAAATGGTCCAACGAAACGCGGTGCTAACTTTCCCTTAACTCCAAAACGCTTAACTCCTCGAAGTGGGGATACTCGAAGGTAAACTCTGTCTCCGGTTTCGTAAACTATCTCCTTGCGTTTAGAATCTGCGTAGCTCTTCTGCCTGGACTGGGCTACCTTGAGCCTATCGCGAATCAACTTAACCTTCCGTTCAGACTCCTTAATCAAATCTGGTCCAAAGAATTGACGGTCTCCAACTTCGTTCCATGATAACGGTGTCCTGCACCTCCTTCCGTATAAAGCTTCGAAAGGGGCCATCTTCAAACTGGTTTGGTAACTGTTGTTATAAGAAAACTCCGCATACGGTAAGTTTTCGTCCCAACTTGATCCATAATCTAGTGCACAAGCTCTCAGCATATCTTCCAAAATCTGATTGACTCTCTCGGTCTGTCCATCTGTCTGCGGATGAAAAGCTGTGCTGAACTCTAGTCTGGTTCCTAAAGTTTCATGCAACTGATTCCAAAACTTTGAGGTAAATTGGGTTCCTCTATCTGATATGATACTCCTCGGAACTCCATGCAAACAAACGATTCTAGTCATGTATATCTTTGCCAACTTAGCACTGGTGTAAGTGGTCTTAACTGGAATGAAATGTGCTACCTTCGTCAAACGATCAACTACTACCCATATCGAGTCATATCCGGCCTTTGTCCTGGGTAGCCCTGTGATAAAATCCATGCCTATCTTATCCCACTTCCATTCGGGTATCGGCAGTGGTTGTAACAATCCTGCTGGCTTTTGATGTTCTGCTTTTACTCTCTGACATACGTCACAAACTGCTACATATGCTGCAATATCCTCCTTCATTCCGGTCCACCAAAATGTTTCCTTCAAATCCAAATACATCTTGGTATTCCCTGGGTGAATCGAATATGGTGAATCATGTGCCTCTTGAAAAATCAACTTCCTGATCTCCGGGTCATTGGGCACATAAACACGGTCCTCAAACCATAAGGTATCGTGCTCATCCTCACGAAATCCCTTAGCTTTTCCTTTGCTCAATTTCTCTTTTATAACAGCAATCTCCTTGTCAGATTTCTGAGCTTCTCTGATTTTATCCATCAATGTTGACTGAATCTCCAATGCTGCTACATAGCCTCTCGGAACTATTTCCAAACATAGCTCACGAAGGTTTTCTGCTAACTCTTTTGGTACTTCTCTCGTCATTAGAGTATTGACATGGCTCTTACGGCTCAATGCGTCAGCTACTACATTAGCCTTTCCGGGATGGTAATGCAATCTCATGTCATAATCCTTGATGAGTTCCAACCATCTCCTTTGTCTGAGGTTCAACTCCTTCTACATGAAAATGTACTTCAAACTCTTATGATCCGTGTACACCTCACAATGATTTCCAATGAGGAAATGTCTCCACGTCTTCAATGCATGCACTACGGCCGCTAACTCCAAATCATGCGTGGCATAATTCAACTCATGAGGCTTCAGTTGTCGTGAAGCATACGAAACAACTCTTCCTTCCTGCATAAGCACTGCTCCAAGTCCTCGACGTGAAGCGTCGCAATACACCTCATAATCCTTGGTCTGATCTGGCAAAATCAATACCGGTGAGGTAACCAAACGTTTCTTCAACTCCTGGAAACTAGCCTCACACTCCTCAGTCCATTTGAACTTAGTTTCCTTCTTCAACAACTCCGTCATAGGCTTCGCAATTTTTGAGAAATTCTCAATAAATCTCCGGTAGTATCCTGCGAGTCCAAGAAAACTCCAGATCTCTCCAACTGTTGTTGGTGCTTCCCATTCGGTTACGGTCTCAACCTTTGTGGGGTCAACTGCTATACCTTCTCCGGATATAACGTGTCCGAGGAATCCAACTTCCTTCAACCAAAACTCACATTTGCTGAATTTGGCATATAACTGATGTTCCCTTAATTTCTCCAAAACCAAACGCAAATGTTCCTTATGCTCCTCTTCATTCTTTGAATAAACCAAAATGTCATCGATGAACACTACGACGAACTTATCCAAAAACTCCATAAACACTTTGTTCATCAGGTTCATAAAATAGGCAGGTGCGTTAGTCAATCCAAATGACATAACGGTATACTCATACAGTCCATATCTTGTGGTGAATGCTGTCTTAGGTATGTCCTGCTCTCGAATCTTCAACTGATGGTACCCTGATCGCAAATCGATCTTGGAAAACACTTTAGCTCCTTGCAATCGATCAAACAGATCGTTGATCATTGGCAGTGGGTACTTGTTCTTGATGGTTACTTCATTCAATCCCCGATAATCTACAACCATCCTTAATGATCCATCCTTCTTTTCCACTAGAAGTACGGGTGATCCCCAAGGTGACGAACTTGGGCGAATGTAACCTTTATCCAATAACTCCTTAATCTGATTCTTAATTTCCACCAAATCCTTTGCTGGCATCCGGTACGGTCGCTTCGATATTGGGCCTGTACCTGGCAATAACTCAATCAAAAACTCAATGTCTCTATCCGGTGGCATGCCTGGTAATTCCTCAGGAAATACATCAGGAAAATCCTTTACCACTGGTACTTCCTCCTGCACAACTCCTGATAAGCAATTCACTTGTGTCCTGTTTGGCACATGCCGGGATACATACTTGATCCTTCTTCCTTCTGGTGTGGTAAGAAAAATTGTCTTACTGGCGCAATCGATGTTTCCTCCATACATCGACAGCCAATCCATACCAAGAATCACATCCAGACCTTGGGATTCCAGAATAATTAAATCCGTTGGGAATACATGCCTTCCTATACTCAATGGTACTTGAAAACATCCTTGTCTGGCCATGTATTCTGCTCCTTCTAGCTCGATGATCCTTGCCTTCGCATTCTTCAACTCTACCATATCATTGCACATCTGGTTCTCATGGCGTCGAATGTGCTGGTTTAACTCCTGGATGAAAGATGCAATGGATCTATCCTTCTTGGTGCTGACTAACTCCCATTGTTCATCACAGTGTCCGCAAATCTGGTAGATAGTGTCCTTGAGGTCTTCTTGATAAACTTCTCCAATGCGTCCTATGGTGATATGAGCTGCCATGCTCCTTCCTAGACTCCAGGTTGATGCATTGAAAACACTATCTATGGGCTTCGTGATTGGCGCGAATGTTCTTCCCGGAACGTGAGCTTGAATCTTCCAGCGCTCCTCTTCAGGCAGAGTGGCGTTGAAGGTTCCCGTGAATCTTGGTAATCCAATGTTCAGGTACTTGGTGACTTCCTTCAGGTGAAATCCAAATGGTGTGCCTTCATCCGGTTGAGCGTACTTAATCTTCGCGTTCGTCATCCTAATAGAGTAGAAAAGATGAGGAGTTAGAAAATGAGAAGAGAAGGGTGATCTATGGCTTTAACTTAGTGGTCGTGTCCTACAGTCAGCGTGTGCTCTGATACCATCTCTGTAGCGACCTGACCCGAATGGATCACGTCTACTGTGCTACGGTGTCATTCCTGGATCAGTAATGCTGACACCACACAGTACATCGAGGTTTTATAGCAGAGTTGCAATCACACACTTATTACATCGATGGCTGAAAAAGAACTTATTACAATAAATATGACTTAAGGCCATATTTTAAAGATAACAGCGGAAGACTTGGAAGATAAATGGGTCCATCAACTCCAGCGGCATCACTGAGTATAGAACCACGACCTAAACGCACCTCAATCGTCGTCTGAAAAGTCTGCAACATTAACGTTGCAGCCCGAAAACAGGTCAGCACATGGAATATGCTGGCAAAGTAACACATAGAGAGTAATGGGATGAAACAGCTATACTATATGCATATATGGCTGGTGGAAAGCTCTATGGTTACAGTTTTTGCGTAAAGCCAATTTTTCCCTACTACAAAGGAATAAATTTTATTTACTATCATGGTGGTTGTGAAACATTGAGAATGGTTGACAGCATTCTCAATCCCAATTAAAAGTAATTAAAACCCAACAACATTAATTAGAAGTAACGTGATGAGATTCACAATGATATTCAAGTACTAGATACTCAAGTTGTCCATAACCGGGGACACGGCTAATCATGATTAGTTTGTTACTCTGCAGAGGTTTGCGCACTTTTCCCCACATGACTCGATCGCCTCCGTTTGGTTTCTCGCACTACATGGTGTTTGAGAAGACGGATGACCGAGACATAGTCTTTCAGAAGCACTAGCACCTTACATGTGGGGTAGACCGGTACACCTACATCCCCTACATCTGCTAGTCCACCCCGTAAGAGTTCGCACAACTTAGTCAACTATGCCAGAGCCCATAGTGGCATGTGGCTGCACACGGAAGTTTCTAGCATGAAAGATCTTATGATCCCTTTGAGCCTGGGTGGCGGTCCAAAAAAAACAGGCAAATCCTGATAGACATCAGGTGCCTCAATCCACCCAGATGTGTGTTTAAGTTGGCACCTTAGATAAACCATTAAAATTATCAATCTCACATCTGTCATGGATATCACTCACCCAATCCACGTCTACTAGCATAGCATGGCATAATAAGCAAACGTAGAAGTAACTCCCAAAGGTTTCATAATAATACAGGTAATAGGTACTACCTCATCTACTTCCCATCCCACAATTTAATTAGATCCTAATCATGCAATGTGAGAGGATTGATCTAATGCAATAAAACATGGGTTGTAGAAAAGGTATGATCAAAGTGTTACTTGCCTTGCTGATGATCCGCGAGTCCTAGGGTTTCGAAGTAACAAGCGGCGCAATCCGGGTAATCTATCGCAGACAAACAACAAGCATACAATAAGTACTAATCTAATGCACAGGTAAAACTCGAACAAGAGATCGAACCAAGTAGTTCAACTTAAGAACTCCGGTTGCAAAGAAAGAACGAAAAACAAACGGCGGAAGAAAACAACTCGGTTCTAGCAAGTTGAAACTAGGTCAAAATTTTACTGTAACAAAAGCTTGTTCAAGTTGATTAGACGGAACGGCGGTTTCGAGACGAAACTCCAGGCGCTTGAATCACCTGATTCCGATAAACGAGCGAAAAGAAAGACTAGAAAGAAGATCGGATCTGAGATCGCGATCGCGGAATAAATCCGACGAAAAGAAAAAGAAGAACGGTTAAACGAACAGACGTTCGTTAACCTAGAAGAATCCGGTGATCACGTTCGTTAGGACGAACGGTCCGGCGAACGGTCCAAAGCAACTAAATCGGAGAAGAAAACGAATCCGATTTAGGGTTTCGGAGAAGAAAAAAACCGAACGAAAAACCGATCTAGAAAACCGGAACGGTTTAGAGAAGAAAAGAATCGGAACGATTAGAAGAAAACGATCCGAGAAAAAGAATAGATGTAGCGCGGGGCTACCTTGGCGAGGTCTCCGGTGAACGGGGCTCCGGCGGCGTCGGCGTAGGGAGGCGGCGTGGGCAAGGTGCGGCGGCGGCGCGGGTGTGGGGTGGCGGCGCGGGTGAGGGGTGGCGGTGTGATGCGGCGCGGCGGCGGTAAGGTGCGGCGGCGGCGCGGGGTGTGGGGTGGCGGCGCAGGTGAGGCGGCGCGGCGGCGGTGACGCAGGGCGCGGTGTGATGCGGCGCGGCGGCGGTGCAAGGCGCGGTGTGGAGGGGAGCTTTGATTTGATGTGTTTAGAGGGGGGGTGTTTGGGTATTTATATTGGGGAGGGGAGGGGTTTACTTGAGGTAGAGGACAAGGAATTAGAATAGGAGTAGGAAAGATCTAGAAAATAAACGGAGTAGGACTAAAGAAAACGAAATAAGGAAAAGGGAACAAGGGGCGCCCTAGAATCCTAAAAGGATTCGGTCCTAGCAAGAGGCGGCGGCGGCCGACCGGCTCGTGGCTCGGCGCCTGGCGCCTGGGAGCGCGGCGGTAGGTGGCTTGGCTTGGGCCTTTGGCCCAAGGCGCTGCTCATTTTTTTTTAAATAGTTTCCTCGCGCAGAAAAAAAAACAAAAAAGGATCTAAACGAACTCCGAAAAATTTAAAGTAAATTTTCCCCGACTCCTAAAAATGAGCCGAACAAAATGAACTTTTCTCCGGACCTAAAATGCAATTTTTGAAAACGCGCATTTTTCCCTATCCAAATAAAATGCAAATAAAACTCCGGCAAACAACAATTGATCTATTTATTATATCTTCATTTTTCCTAAATTTGGGAAAGTCATATTATTCCCTCTCTCATATATTTTCTGACACCGGAAATATTATTGAAGACAAAATAAATAAATCAAATGATCCTATTTTCAAAATTCGAGAGAACTCTCAAATATGAAAATAACGAAATCTCCAACTCTCTCTGAGGGTCCTTGAGTTGCGTGAAATTTCTAGGATCAACCAAAATGCAAGAAAATATGATATGCATATGATCTAGTGTATAACATTCCAAATTGAAAATTTGGGATGTTACACAACGCTATAAGAGGGGCTGAGCAAAGCGGTAACATAGCCATATAACGGTTTGCTACGACAAGGTGGGTTAGAGTTTTGACATGGCAATATGGGAGGCATGATATAGCAAGTGATAGGTATCGCGACATAGCAAAAGAGCGAGCAACTAGCAAGCAAAGAAAGAAGTGATTTCGAGGGTATGGTCATCTTGCCTGCAAAGTTCTCTGAGTTGAGGTAAGCTTGATCCTTGTAAGCGTACTCAATGGGTTCCTCGATCACGTACTCGTCTCCCAGCTCTACCCAAGGCAAGAACACAAGCAAAGGAAACCACAATCAACCATGGTACAATGCGCAAGCAACATGATGCAAAACATGGCATGATATGCAGGATGTGATATGCAATGCATATGCGTGCTCCGGAAAGAAAAGATTGAACCATGCCTCAACTTGGCAAAGCAAGTGTGCCGCTGGAAAGATGAGTTGATTTCGGTCGAAATCGATATAAAGATCACCAGAATCGGATGCACGGTTTGCAAATGGCAAGCAAAACAAGAATGTCACAATTATGCGACTAACAGCACGATGCCACCTAAAATGCAACAAGAAACTAAGCTACTGCACTCTAACATAGCAACAAAGCACATGGCAGTGATCTACTCAAGATGCTTGACAAAAGATGAACACTCAGCTACTGCTAAATCACACAATAGCAGGTTCAAACAAGCATGGCAAAAGTGCAAAAGATAACAGCATCACAGACTGTGAAAATAACAACATGCCAGGAATTAACATCAGGAAGCAATGTTTAGAGCAAGATAACAACATGCTACAGGAACATATCATGGCAAACAAGGCATGGCATGAATCTACTCAAAGCATAGGACAAAAGTCCCTTACTGACCATAAGCCAAAAAGGATCAGAAGATATGATGGCACCTATGTAAACATAGCAAGTTTCGTTAACAGATTCAGTCTTAGCAGAAAACTGGACATGACAAAAACAGAATTATGAAGGCATGTTTGCGAGCTTGATTCACTCAACACAAGGCATTGCATGGCAAGATAAGCATAGCAATAGTAATAAGACATGTTTAAGAAGCTAAACATGGCAAGAACAATCTCATAACATGCATGGATCAACTACAACAACCTTGGCAAAATTAATTAACACGTAAACAGTGTGTCAGGAACATTTTATAGCAAAAGTAGAGCAAGATTGAGTCATGCTAGACCACTCCATAAATGCAAACAGAGGCATGGATGGATAGAGCACAACCATATGTCCAAATCATCCTTACTGAACATATTCAAAAGAAGCATGGATCTCTCTGTAGCAACATGAATACATGGCATAAACATAACATCAGGAAAATGACTTGGTGAAATTCTAAGTCCCTGAAATCAGCAATATCACGAGAGCTACTTTGCATGCATGTGCTAGTCACCACAAAGATCACAAAAATACATGGCATACACCCCTGTAAAGATGGCATGACATAGCCCAAAACACATGTAGAACTCATGCTCATATGCAGCACACAATAAACATGGCAAAAATGACAAATGCTCAAGATCTGCTAAGAAAAAGGAACTAACATTTTATAGCACTCTTGCATCAACAATTTGGGCATCAAGATGGACTCAAACAAGCATGGCACAATGTAACAAAATGAAGAGCACATTCAGATGAACAATTTGATACGCCCAAAATGGAGCTACGGGCACAGAGTTATGGCATGATGAAGGGAGCATAAAATTAACCAAAAAAGGGACTTAGTGGAAAAGTGGACCTCGGGATCTAGGGTTTCCGGCTCGCGAACCGAGGTGGCCGGAGTAGCTCGCCGGAGTTGGAGGTCACGGTGGCGGCGGGACTTGCCGGATCCGAGGCCGGTGTGGATCGCCGGAGTGGGGCCGGCTGGATCCGGGCTGCGGGATCATCCGAGCAGCGCCGCCGGGGCCGCGATGAAGGAGGAGTCGTCGTCCTCGACGATAGCGACGACGACGACGCGCCACCGCCACCCGTCCGTCATGGCGACGCCGGGCAGGGGTCCAGCAGGGACGGCCGCGTCAAGGAGGAGAAGGCCAACGATGATAACGGCGGCGAGGATGACAACGACCACGACGACTACTCGACGTTCAACGATTTCTTTTTTTAGTTTATATTTGCTATGTACCGCGTCGCGAACATGTCTAATATATGTCAAAGTTTGCCGAAATTTAGCCGTGTTTAACCGAACTTCGTTCAACGTTTTTTTTTTGAAAAAATTAGACGCGTCTGGTGGCGGCCCTCGGGCCGGCGACTGGGGACCAACTCGCCCCCAGGCCCTTTTTTTACGCCGGCTAGCCTCCGGGTGGCGATTTTAGGCGCCTCTGGGGGGCCAACGGCCGGAGATGCTCTAAGCTAGCTAGGGTAGTAGTAGGTGATGAATTTTGTAAGGTTTGGTCCCTCATTTCGTTCTTTCTGTTTTGTCGGATGAGATTCCGAACTTCGTAAGTTAAATAAAGCGCAACTTTGATTAAGAAAAATTGCTCAAACACACACATAAAAAAACACAGCTCAAAACACAAAATATACTCATAAAACCAGGAGAGCAGAAGAGAATGATAAAAATAAGTAAAATTCCTCTTCCCCTCGCCGCTGCCTGCCGCCGCCGTTGTTGAAGCTAAAGGGAAGAGGAGGGGGAGGACGACCACCGGGCGCCCTGCTGCCTCCGGCACTAGCTGCGGCCTGCTGCCGCTACACAGCCTCGTGCGCTGTGCGCTAATCGCCGCCCCGGAGGCGGCGGCGGCCCTGCGGTTGGCTGGTTGCGGGAGACCGATGGCGCCGGCGAGGAGGAAGCGCGGCGCATCTGCGGCTGCTGCAGCGGCGGCGGCCGCGGCGCAGTGGAAGGTCGGCGACCTGGTGCTCGCCAAGATGAAGGGCTTCCCCGCGTGGCCAGCCATGGTGAGTTCGGGCTTCTTTCTCATCTGTAGCCTCGTACGCAGTTGTCCGGGTAGCCTGTGGCTTGGGAACTCGGGTTAGCTTGCTTAGGGTTTCGTTCCAGGGTGGAAGGCGGGCCTTGTGGGGCCTGCCATGCTGCCATTTTGGCCAAATCTTAGGTTCTTCGATGGCCTCTTGCCCCGATTTGATTGTTTTAGCTGTTAACCTGTTCTAGTTTTTGTGCTTTTCTTGCCGCTTACCAGTGAGATTTGGTATGCACACGGTTTAGGATACGGAAAAATGGATCTTTGAGTCAGAGAAGCTGTTTCTTGTTTCATTTTCCCGAGCTTTTGAAATTAGGTGATATTCCTATGTTTTATCGCAGCTTAACTAGTTTCATTTCTTGTTTTCCTTCTTCTTTCTTCTAGCTGCTGGTTTTTTTATTGATAATATTTGGCGTTGCTGGTAATTTAGAGTTTAAAGGAACTGGGAATCATGTAGGATTTGAGTGATATGTCTTAACTCTGTTTGGACTTTGGATATATATACATCCCTGCGCCTGCTGTTCGAAGTTTGTTAGTTACATAATGTGCTCTTTATTCATTGTGATTTGTTCAAGTTTATTAGATGCATAGGTTCCAATTTGTGTTTTGCTCTTAGGACCCATTAGTACCTGTTTACACTGGTGCAAGGTTCTTTGTGACTTGTGAACAAATTGTGATTTCACTTTGGCATGTTAAATGCGAACTTTTGATTGCTTGCTTGGCATTAATGGATCTTCAAGATAGGGATAAATAACTAAACTATGACCCGACCTTATGTTGGCCCTTGGACCACCTTGTTTACACTGGTGCAAGGTTCTCTGTGATTTCTGAACAACTTATGGTTTCACTTTGGCATGTTAAATGCAATCTTTTAATTGCTTGATTAGCATTAATGGATCTCCAGAGACAGGGATAATAAGTACCTAAGCTATGACCCGTCCTTGTGTTGGCCCTTGAACTTTTTTGCTCATTGGATTAATCCCTATTTATTTACTTTTGTCCAGGAATATCGGTTATCTTCAATATTTTCTTCTTTGGGACATAACCTTGTCCAAAGTTCTTGTTCAGTTAATGAATTCATTGAGCTGTAATAAGTGCGTGATGCATATGTTATTTTTGTTATAAGTGGTTTGGCTTAGAGCTAAAAAAATCAAACTGTATATTGGTGTTTCATGGTTGGCAGTTTACTTCATAAACCTTCTGCATTTGATTCTCATCATTGGCTAATGTTTGCATGACTCAACAAATTTCCTTCTCAACGTTGTTTTCAATAGTTACACTCGCTGCACAAGTATTCTCGAAAGTGAAAACTTCTAATGTTAGTATCACACTCGCTGCATGCTGCATACTTGGTTAAGCTATTCGTTTGCTGAGATGCTTAGAGCATCTACAACCACGATTGCCAAATTTGGCACCCTATATGTCCGCGGACGCGCCCGAGTGTGTCTGTGGACAGTGGCCGGTCACCCCCCATATCTCCACATCCGTAGCCGTCCTCCTCAAATGTCCGTCCGCCCCCAAAGCCATACAACCCATGCAACGTGTTCCGCATTTACATAGATGCAATTTGAACATAGCAATAGCAAACATATATTGGGGGATAGCAAGTTTCATCATCACATAGATACAACCAGACAGAGTGTTCATCACCTAGTTACGATAAAAGATAGATAGATACTTGTGGAGGAAGAGGCCGCGAGACTTCACCACTTCCTTGCCGGCCGCTTCCTCTTGGGGTCTTCGGAGTGATGGGTAGTCCTCGGTGTAGGCGCCGGCGGCTGAAGGGGCGGTATCGTCGTTGGTAGTTCTGTTGTCGGAGGAGGATGAGCGGATCCCAGCCAGACGCCGGGCGGCGCGGGCGTGCCCTCGCGAGACGGGCGGCTTTCTTCACGGCAGCCGCCTTTTGCCTTGCGAGGTGCTTGGACTCCTTGATTATGATGCGGAGTGCCGTCGCATTTTTTGCGGCGGCAGCGACGGGCGTCCGTCTCCGCTGAGGTGAAAGGACCGGAGGATGACGTCGATGGATGATCTCGTCATCGTTGGTGGCGGGCAAAAGCGGCTCTGGCGCGGAATTGTAAGATCCGCAGCTGGACCGGCTGGAGGCGGTCTGCGCCGCCCTCTGCCTTGGATGGCGATAGGCCCACGCCTTTGACTCGGGCAGCCGCGACCATTGGTTCGGCGATGCTGGGGACAAGCACTCAGCGCCGCCCGAGAGTAGTGGCTGGAGGTGCTGGGTGCCATCGGTTGCCAGCTGCCTGGCGAAAACTGCAACATGCGGTCGCAGGCTGACGCGGAGCCGCAGCTGCCCCTCCGGGCCATCGAGGAGGCTGTGGAGCTTGAGCTCCTGCTCCTATCCATCAGTGACCGGCGGAGGGCAATGCGGAATGCGAGCTCCTCGTCGTCTGGAGAGGACGAGCTGGAATCCTTCTTGACGAGTGCCGCACAATTGATTGTCTCGGATTCGCTGCCGGATCTGCTGCCATGGTGAAGGAGAGAGTACGAGGAGGGGAGGAGACGGGGCAGTGTAGACGGAGCAGTCAAGAAGAGTGAGGACTTTGACTAGAGTTTGGTCCGGGTGGGGTATTGGTGGGGGCGGGGTGGGCTATCGTAGGCCGGATCGACGTGGCGGACGCGTCCAGTACGCCCCAGATACGGGCTATGTTTGGGGAGTGCCGGTAAGCCCACACGTTTGGGCTGACTATGCGAGGTCCAGTTGGGTGGCAATTTGCTCTCTGGGCAGTGATCGGGCAGGTTGCCCGGATGCCCGGATGTTTGGGGACGATATGAGGGCTCTGGCTGTAGATGCTCTTAGTAACTATTCTATATGTTCAGTTGAACTCGAAACTGTCATAGACATCCTGCATAAATGATAAAGAAAGCTCTAGGCGCTAATTGTGTGTCTTCCCACTGCATAGTGCTTATCTCGCCTAAGCGAACGCCTAGCACGATTAAGCGCTAGGCATTTTGTTGTCCCCTCGCGCCTTTTTTCACTGTCCTGCATACTTCCTTAATCGCTGTGTGGCTGTATTTACCAAGGAGTTATTAAGTTAACTGCAGAATGTGCTAATTTGTTCCTTTGCTGATGTTAGACTATTTCTGTGAGGGAGAAAGTTTGACATAAATTATTTTCCTTGTGTTTCAGTTTATTTTATTTGAATTTGCTATTTGCATGCTTTGCAGATAAGTGAACCAGAGCAATGGGGTCTACCTTCTGTTAAAAATAAGCGTCTGGTCTACTTCTATGGAACTAAACAGATGTAAGTTCTGTTTTGAATGAAACCTTTCATTTTTGTATGGAGTTCAGAAGCTGCTTGTATCTACCTCCATCTGTTTAGTGTGCGTTGAAGTTTTTCTATGGCTCATCTGCTTTGTCTTTATAATTGGACAATTGGTTATATATGGAGTACTTGTTATGGTAAAAAAGAATGTTGCATATCTTTGTAAGTATGTTTTCTTGGGTTATTATGTCAGTGCCTACTTACTATTTGCGCACCACTTTACTTTCCTGAGTAAATAATGTTGTTTATCCAGCTATAAGTTGCAGATTAGATAGATACTTTAGCATGGATTAACATCTGGTTGTCAAAACCTGTTATTTTATTTCTTTCTGTAATTTGCACGTGCCTATTTCTTAGTTCAACAAATATATATAGGATAAACTTAAGGTTGTTAACTCTGGACAATCCACTTAACTGGAAAAATTACATGCCATGGGTAAGAGAAATCAAACTACACATTTAGGGCGTGTTCGGAATCTATCTAGCTTCTTAAAACTTCACAAATCCAGCTTCTAGAGCTAGCTTCTCACTTCACCTGGCAATTCCGACGCGTTCTGCACGCTTGACAGCTTCTCCCAGCACTTGTACAATACCATCACCAGCCATAGGGAAGATGCAAAGGCGAGCTCACCTTGGGTTGGGGCGAGGGGGCGAGGGCGAGGAGGCTGGCTCAAAGGAAGACATGGTGAGCACCGGCATCAATGGCGTCAAGGTGGGCGTCTCCTGCCGGTGGGGTTGCTGCTCCTGGCTGGCGGCGCTGGAAAGTGCTCATTCGGGACGGGATCCGGCGGGAACGGGGCTGGAATGGTCGGATCTACTGGCGGAGAGGCTCGCCGGCCGACGAAGGGGTGGAATCGGGCGTGGCGGCGGCGACCGGCGGCGCTGGGTAGGTCACGAGCAGAAGAGATGTCGAGGGAGAGAGGGGAACAGGCGTCGGGGCTGAGCCGTGCGAATCGTTTTTTCGACTTGGCGGTGGCATCCCCTTGTAATTATGCCGAACTCCTCACTTCTCGTTTTCCTGGTCTATCCTGGAGCTGTGATTTTGGTGCTTTTTGTTTTTACATTGGACTCCGGCTGTGCTTCTCGAAGCTAGCTTCTTCGAGATTTTTCGTTCGGCTCAGCTCCGCTCCAGCTTTTTGTGAAGCGTGGGGCAGGAGGACATCCGAACACACCCTTAGGCCAATCTCTTGAAAAAATTGGAGTTATACTGAGCATTGAGAAAAGCACAATTAGTTTCCGGCACAGTCCTCTCTTTGTTCTAGTGTCTGAGAAAGTCACACTATCAACATGTTCAGTTCAAGTTATCATATGGAGTTTTTGACAACCAATAATACAATGGTGTACAAGCCAGGGGAAGAACCTGCTCCTCGACCTTTAGGAGTAGAATAATTCCTTATTTCTCCCTTTCTTAAAATGTGCTTCTCTGTTGGCCTAAAAAATATATTTCTTCCCTATTTGGCACCATGGAAAAATTATATGCCATGGGTAAGAGAAATCAAACTACACATTTAGGCCAATCTCTTGAAAATATTGGAGTTATATTGAGCATTGAGAAAAGTACAATTAGTTTCTGGCACTACTCTCTCTGTCGCTCGCACTACCAACATGTTCAATTTGTTTCGAGAAAACGCAAAAGAATTTGTGTTTCATTATATTGAACCGGAAGATATCGGGGGTACAACCTCCAGAAAGGAGGGACACGCGCGCACTCACACACCGGACCGTCCTCGCCAAGCGACTACAACTAGGTAAGGAGGTGCCCTCAACTACAGACACGCAGCAACATTAGGCCTCGCCCAGCCTTGCCTCCAGCCAAAAATGGTGAGGCGCCGAGACTCGGAGCAACGGGGCAGCATCACCGCTCCAGGGATGATTGCAGCTCCAGGACTGCCTAGCAAGGTTTTTGAGTCGCCGACTAATCGCAGACTAATCGCCGACTAATCGCCAAGTCGTTGGAGCGAGGTTGGCTTGCGCAGGCGACTTGGCTTGAGGAGCGAGTCGCGCGACTGGTAGGCTAGTCGACGATTAGTCGACGACTAGTCGGGCGACTAGGACCTCAGAGCAGGGCGGCTTGCTTCAGCAAGGCCAAGGGAGGGAAGACTGGGAAGGTGAGGAGGCCAGAGTTCGAGGGAGGGGAGGAGGAGACGAAGCTGGAGAGTGCGCCGCATGTACGAGGAGAAGCACGGAAGAGACGAAGGAGAAAGGCACATGGGAGCAGATGCACGGTTCAGATTAGAGCATATGGACGGTTGGGATTTTTATCTGGAAGCTAGGGTTGTTAGAGTTATAATATAAGTCATGTACTCCTTTGTATTTATCCCGTTGTATAAGGGGTTTCCTGCATATGTTCCACACTGTACATGTATATATATATCGGCCTATGGCCTCATGGGAATACAAGTTGCATATTCCTAACATGGTATTAGAGCTAGGTCAATTTTTTTGCACGCTGCAACTCGTGCGTTTGATCCGTCTATTCGATCGAAGCAATCGATCTCTACCCTCGCTCGATCTCCTCTCCGTCTGCTCGATCGAAGCAGGGGGCTCGTCCCGCAGGCGCCTCCGATCTCCTCTCCAGCTGGCCGCTCGCAGGGCTCCCGCTGCCGGCCCGTCTTGCTCAGAGTCGCCCAGCCACCCGTCAGATCGTCCCAGGGGGCTCGTCCAGTAGGTGCCCCCGATCTCCAGCCGGCTTCCGCTGCTACAGGCCCGTCCCGATCCGATCCCGATCGCCAGCGCCTGATCCCGATTGCCAGCGCCTGATCCCGATCCGATTAATCCCGATCGCCAGCGCCTGATCCCGATCGCCAGCGCCTGATCCCGCTTCGATCTCCTGCTGCCGGCCCGTCCCTATCTTCCGCTCGATCCGTCCCCAGCCAGCGCCTGATCCCGATCTGGTCGCTCTCGTCGGATCTAAAAAAAATGTCTGCTGCATCGGGCTATGTTGCTGTCCCTCGCTGTCCGGTGATCTTTGATGGTACTAACTACACCGAGTTCACTGGCTTCATGCGCATTCACATGCGTGGCATCCGTCTTTGGGGTGTTCTTTCTGGCGAGGTCTGCTGTCCGCCACGTCCAGTTCCTCCGGTGGCCCCCACTCCGCCAACTCCATCGGTTCTTCCTACGGATGCTAATCAGGCCGCTAAGGATGCGGCTAAGGTTGCTGATGAGGCTGCTGATCGTGCTTATGATGAGAGGGTTTTGGCTTATGAGGAGGCTCTTCAGACGTATCATGGTGCTCTGTCTGTTTACACCCAGTGGCTTGATGATGATGCTCGTGCTGCAGCTGTTCTCACTGCTAGTGTTCTGCCTCAGTTTGCTTCTGAATTTCTGGGTCTTTCTACTGTCTTTGAGATGTGGACCCGTCTTCGTGAGCGCTATCAGCCCTCTGGTGATGCCTTATACCTCTCTGTGAGCCGTCAGGAGCATGCTCTTCAGCAGGGTGACTCTACTGTTGATGACTTCTATGCACAGAGTTCTGCTATCTGGCGCCAGCTTGATTCTCTCCGTAGTGCTGGGTGTCGTACCTGCCCCTGTTGCCAGGCTGTCCAGGCCAATTTAGAGTTTCATCGCGTCTATGAGTTCTTGTCTCGGCTCCGTCAGGAGTTTGAGCCCCGGCGTGCTCAGTTGTTTGCTCGTGGCCGTATTTCTCTCATGGAGGCGCTTTCTGAGATTCGTGCTGAGGAGACTCGCTTACGTGGTGCTGGTTTGCTGGCGGTTCCCTCTGTGCTCGCTACTCGTGTTCCTACGCCACTTGCTCCACCGACCCCTTCTCGCTCGAGTGCTCCGCCGCTCTTGCCCACTACTTCTGGAGGCTCAGGTCGCCCCCGTCCACATTGCGCCTATTGCAACAGTGATGGTCATCTTGAGTCTCAGTGCTACACGAAGAAGAAACACATGCGCAAGGCTCGATCATCATCTTCAGGGACTTCGTCATCTACCTCGACAGCTTCAGCCATTGCTTTGACTGAGCAGGATATTCTGAGACTTAAGCGTCTGCTCGCGGCTTCAGGTTCTTCCTCGACGGGTACTGCCGGTTCTGTGACTGATGCTTCCCGCACTGAGCAATCACCCTCTACACAGTCAGGTACATCCCCATGGGTTCTGGACTCTGGAGCTTCTTTTCATATGTCTTCTCATTCTTCCACTTTGTCCTCTCTTCGATCACTGGCTTCTCCTATTCATGTCTTCACTGCTGATGGTACTCCACTTTCTGTTGCTAGTAGAGGCAATCTTACTACTCCTTATTCTGTTCCTGATGTTGCTCATGTTCCTCGACTTACCATGAATTTGTTTTCTGCTGGTCAACTTACGGATTCTGGTTGTTGCGTCATCCTTGACGTTGACTCTTGTTCTGTCCAGGACCGTCACACGCACACTCTGGTTGGGGCTGGCCCTCGCCGCCGTGATTCTCAGGGTCTTTGGGAGTTGGACTGGCTTCATGTTCCTTCTGCTGCCACCACCATCGCCAGTTCTTCCGCTTCTGTCGCCTCTGTCACTGGTTCCTTCCAGCAGTGGCATCATCGACTTGGTCATCTGTGTGGTTCTCGGTTGTCTTCTTTAGTTCGTCAAGGTCTTCTGGGGTCTGTCTCAGGAGATGTCTCTTTAGAGTGTCAGGGTTGTCGTCTTGGCAAGCAGATTCAGTTACCATATTCACATAGTGAGTCAGTGTCTAAGCGTCCTTTCGATTTAGTCCATTCTGATGTATGGGGTCCGGCCCCTTTCGCTTCGAAAGGTGGTCATAAATACTATATTATTTTCATAGATGATTTCTCTCGTTACACATGGCTTTATTTCATGACTTCTCGTTCTGAGGTGTTGTCTATTTATCAGCGTTTTGCTGCCATGGTTCATACTCAGTTCTCTTCACCCATTCGTGTTTTTCGTGCTGACTCCGCTGGCGAGTATATCTCTAAGATGTTGCGTGGTGTTCTTGCTGAGCACGGGACTCTCTCTCAATTCTCTTGTCCTGGTGCTCATGCTCAGAATGGTGTGGCTGAGCGAAAGCATCGACATCTTCTTGAGACGGCTCGTGCATTGATGATTGCTGCCTCTCTCCCGCCTCATTTTTGGGCTGAGGCCGTCTCCACATCCACCTATCTTATCAATATACAGCCTTCCGCTGCTCTACAGGGTGGTGTTCCTTTCGAGCGACTTTTTGATCGTTCTCCCGATTATTCGATGCTTCGCTTGTTTGGTTGTGTTTGCTATGTTCTTCTTGTCCCTCGCGAACGCACCAAACTGACCGCTCAATCTGTTGAGTGTGTCTTCTTAGGCTACAGTGATGAGCATAAGGGCTATCGTTGTTGGGATCCTATTGGTCGTCGGATGCGTATCTCTCGAGATGTGACTTTTGAAGAGTCTCGTCCCTTCTACCCACGCCCATCTTCCTCGACTTTCTCAGTGCAGGATATCTCTTTCCTCACTTTTCCTGACTCACCTCTCACCCCCGCCGAGACTGTACCTCTCCGTTCCACTTTCTCTCCTTCTCCACATCTAGTTGATTTGCAGCCACCATCCTCCCCGGTCTCCTCGCCTAGCATGTCACCGGGTTCTCCACCTTCATCTCCAGTGACTTCCTCCCCGGTCTCCTCTCCCAGCCTGTCACCGGATTCTACACCTTCATCTCCGGTGACTTTTTCGTCGCCACCCCTGATTCTACCTTGCCGATTCCTCCTTCTATTATTCCATCTTTTCCTCAGCATTACACTCGTCGTCCACGACCAGTCGATGCCTCTGTAGATGGGTCGTCATCTTCCTCTCAGCCTACTTATGGCTTGCGTTCTCGTCCTCGTCCGCCTGTTGATCGCTTTGGATTTCCCACCGCTGGTGCTGCTGTTCTTGAGCCGACTTCTTACCGTCAGGCTGTTGTTCATCCTGAATGGCAGTTTGCGATGGCAGAGGAGATTGCTGCTCTTGAACGCACTGGTACCTGGGATCTTGTTTCTCTTCCTCCCGGAGTCCGTCCGATCACTTGTAAGTGGGTCTACAAGGTTAAGACTCGCTCCGATGGTTCTCTTGAGCGTCACAAAGCTCGTCTTGTGGCTCGTGGTTTTCAGCAGGAGCATGGTCGTGATTATGACGAGACTTTTTCTCCTGTGGCTCATATGACCACTGTTCGTACACTTCTTGCCGTTGCCTCTGCACGCCACTGGTCTATATCTCAGCTTGATGTTAAGAATGCCTTTCTTAATGGTGAGCTACGTGAGGAGGTGTACATGCAGCCACCACCTGGGTATTCTGTTCCTGATGGCATGGTATGTCGTCTTCGTCGCTCTCTCTATGGCCTTAAGCAAGCCCCCCGCGCCTGGTTTGAGCGCTTTGCCTCTGTGATCACTGCTGCTGGTTTTTTAGCCAGTGCTCATGATCCAGCATTGTTTATTCACCTTTCTCCTCGTGGTCGGACTCTTCTTCTTCTTTATGTTGATGACATGATCATCACGGGGGATGACCCCGAGTATATTGCCTTTGTAAAGGCCCGTCTTAGTGAGCAGTTTCTTATGTCTGATCTTGGACCTCTTCGCTACTTTCTTGGGATTGAAGTCTCTTCTACCTCTGATGGCTTTTTTATATCCCAGGAAAAGTATATCCAGGATCTTCTTGCTCGTGCTGCTCTTACTGACGAGCGCATTGTTGAGACTCCTATGGAGCTCAATGTTCACCTTCGTGCTACTGATGGTGATCCTCTCCCTGACCCGACGCGTTATCGTCATCTTGTTGGCAGTCTTGTCTATCTTGCTGTCACTCGTCCGGACATCTCTTATCTGGTTCATATTCTGAGTCAGTTTGTCTCTGTCCCCACCTCGGTTCACTATAGTCATCTCCTTCGTGTTCTTCGATATCTTCGAGGCACGATCTCTCACCGTCTCTTCTTTCCTCGCTCCAGTTCTTTACAGCTCCAGGCCTATTCGGATGCTACGTGGGCTAGTGATCCTTCCGATCGCCGTTCACTTTCTGCTTACTGTGTTTTTCTTGGTGGTTCTCTCATTGCCTGGAAGACGAAGAAACAGCTTGCAGTTTCCCGTTCGAGTGCCGAGGCTGAGTTGCGAGCAATGGCTCTTTTGACGGCAGAGGTGACTTGGTTACGGTGGTTACTTCAGGATTTTGGTGTTTCTGTCACTACACCGACTCTGCTTTTATCTGACAGTACAGGTGCTATCAGCATTGCACGCGATCCTGTGAAGCATGAGCTCACCAAGCATATTGGTGTTGATGCTTTCTATGTGCGCGCTGCTGTGCAGGATCAGGTTATTGCTCTTCAGTATGTGCCTTCCGAGTTACAGTTGGCGGATTTCCTGACAAAGGCCCAGACTAGAGCACAACATGGCTTTTATCTCTCCAAACTCAGTGTTGTTCATCCACCATGAGTTTGAGGGGGGGTGTTAGAGTTATAATATAAGTCATGTACCCCTTTGTATTTATCCCGTTGTATAAGGGGTTTCCTGCATATGTTCCACACCTGTACATGTATATATATCGGCCTATGGCCTCATGGGAATACAAGTTGCATATTCCTAACAAGGGTTACATAATGGGCCTATTGGGCCAGCTCTCTAGCACGAAACAGAGGAGCAAGACGCGTGCTCCCATTCCACATCAGAATCGCCGCCTCCATTGCTCCTACGAGCTGCTGCTGCCTTCTCCAAGCTGAATTATACTCCAAGCAGCTGCCTTCCCCCTCCTCCGCCTGCAACAACACCTCTTCCCCCCTCCTCCTCCTCTTCCCCCCTCCTCCTCCTCCTCTTAACACCTGGGGCGACTTGGGGCGATTAATCACGACGAGTCGCAGACTAATCGCAGCGAGCCACTAGTCGGAGGCATGGCGACTCGACTTGGCTAGGCGACTCAGAAACCTTGCTGCCTAGGCCAACGTTCCTCGCACCCATGTGCCTAGAGTTGGCGGGTGAAAGGCAGTGCCCGAAAGGGACTGGTGTAGCATTCGTTGGGGGAGTGCTGACAGTAGCATACGTTGCGACCTGCTCCCTTTGTAGCAGTCTACGCCAGAGCGATGCATCATCAGCCACCATGTGACGTCCCAAGACCGACGCTCCAGATGCCTTCCTTTATTTTAGTTGTTGTTGTGTGTTTATTTTGTTTGTTGCATTATCATAATTATTTTGCATATTTTATTCCTCTATGTTGATACCATGATCATGTTGAGTGCTTTGTCATATCTTTGCTTCTTGCACCATGCTTATCTCATTTGGTTATATTGCGTTGCCATGCCATGTTAAAATGTTTTATTTCATAACTAAATAATCGTAGCTCCAAAACTTAATAATCTTTATATGTAAATGGGGTAGAAAAATGTCTAGTTTAACATGGTGCACTCTTCTTGCATGTTTAACAACTCTAAAATTGTGTATAGGGCAGAACAGTACCAACCTTAAAATATGCATATGGGGATTCTCCGGACTTGTTGTTTGTTGTTCCGGCCTCATTTAAACTTACCTAGATAGGTAGTTTTCATATGCTTCACCTCTTGTCATGTTTAATAACATTTAATATTGTTGGGTACATAAACGAGAGTGAACTAAATGATTGAATGTGGTGTTTCGTCAATATGCAACTCGTTGCATATTGAGCTCCACTTAATTTGTAGTATTGTTTGTGCACTTTGCCATGCCTTGCATTTTAAACCGGACATGCATCATACTTGGTTGTGCATCATGCCATGTTTATGTGTTGGTTGTTTACTATGTTGCTTGCTTCTTTCCGGGTTGCTTCTCTTGTTAGTTTCGGTTTCGTTCCGGAGTTTCTTGGACTCGTTCTTCTTTCTTGCGGGATCTCAGGCAAGATGACCATACCCTCGATATCTGTAACATCCCGATTCTTGAAATGTTTAAGAAAAAGTTTTCCAAAAATCAGGGCGAGAAAATTTTCGTTTGGTATCGAAGCTTAAATTGGACTTTTATAATTTGGAGGATTTAATTTGAACTAATACCAACTTAAATTAAATTTGAGTTTTGTTGTTTCTTTTAGTTGGGTTTTATTTTGGTCTTAAGCATATTTAAATATGCAAGTCTGTGTTTTCTTTGATTTCTAAGTTCGTGATATTTTGTTTGAGCTTCTTTTTCATTACTAGATTTTCCTCTTAGGAAAATCAATTTGTTTCCCTCTCTCAAACTTTATACCAAATTCCTGTGGACAGTATGTCTTTCCTCTCTCTTCCCTGTGTCAAGCCCACCTATATTTTTCTCACACCTGAATGGGCCAACGGCCAACTTTTCCTTTCTTCTTTCTCTCCCACTTGGACCAAAGCCAAACTGAGCCAATACCCAGCCAAGCGAGCGCCTCCTCTTCTCTCCCTCTGTACGTTTCAATCTACAGAAGAGCAATAGTGAAGCTGAAACGTACATGCACTAGCACTCCTGATTCTCAAGCGTTCTTAAATCCGTGAGTATATATATGTGTGCCCCTTGCTCCTCTTGCTGACCCATATCAACTCCTCCCTTCTCCCTTCCTCAATCTCTCCAAAACTCTCTCCGAACTGCTGCTGCTCCATGGATGCCGGCGCTCGTTCCCGGTGGCGTAGACCATCTCCATCAGCACCCTTGCGCCCCAAGGTTCCTCTCCACACCACGAATCCATTCAGAGAAGAAAGAACGCGTTCCGTCGACCAGACGCGAACAATTTTGCATGTCCACCAACACTGTTCGTCGAGTTCTTCGCGTCGTTCTGTCAAACTCGGTGAGCAACTATCCAATTCCTTTTGTGCGACTTCAAAACATCATTCAATTTATCTCCTAGACATCATAGTTCCTCCTATTTTTATCGTTGGGTGCGTTGATGCTATCTGTCGCATAAACCGTAGGTCATGGTCACATTTTCATCGTTTTTGTTCATCGTTTGATCTCCCCAGTAGAAGAAACGTTTTATATGGCTGTAGCAATCCCGTAGTGGAGTTAGGTTACTTTGGTTAATCAAGTTTTATTATGGATTTTGGTTGTTTATCGGACTATTTATTAATATATTGTTTTCTTGTGTTCTTGATACGTGTAGGAGTGTGTGTGCTAGCTATCTCATAATTTGTGTGTCTCGTATATATATGATTGCTTGATTTATTTATTTTACCGATTATAGTTATGTGATATTTCTTTCGTGGGGTATGTAGTCGTATGATATTACTATGTACAAGTTTCGGCAAATTATTATTATGTGTGGTAGTTGATCAGTGAACTTTTGTGTTGGTTTGATATTTTTTTATATGTTCATGACATGCCTAGGAGTCGCTCATAATTATTTCATAATTTTAGATGTTAGATGTGACTGACTAGATTTATTGTAAGGATCTCTTTTACTTGTTATATATTTCTAAATTGTCTCATGTGATATTGTTGCATAGCATGTAGCGCTATCTTATGCATGTGTACAATTTTTGTTGAATGTTCGCCATGCTTAAATTCTATAGGATTATTCTAGGCTTTGCTTTGTTCATTGAATCATTAATTACTTCATGTCTTGATTAATTTTAATTGTTGCTTAGCATTGATATATCTTAGATATGGTTCACATGTTCATTTCTATTCATGTCACACGTTGTTTTATTGGTTTGAAATCATGACATGCCTATGATAGTTGTTTAGGTATTTGTCATGTGTGTTCTTGCATAGTTTTCTTTATGCTAGGTTATAGATGTTAAATAAAGTGCTATGTTACTTTAGAACAATTCCATTATAGTTTTCTGTGGCATAACACATTTTGTGTAGTTGTTCCTCTATTTTCGTACATGTCGCCATCCTAGATTACATGGTTGGTTCCTTTATGTCATGATTTAGGTCTTAGTGCTACATAGCATTTGTGCTCGTGGCATAGAACTTAGTTTGTTACTTCTTAGTAATTATCCATGTACTTAACTAGGCAGTAGTTATGCATGATGAATTGCTTGACATATTTTTTAGCACTTTCTCAAGGTCGTGTGTGTTCCATTGGATGCTTTACATGTGTTATATGAGTGTTAGTT
This sequence comes from Triticum urartu, assembly GCF_003073215.2. Taxonomy (NCBI): domain Eukaryota; kingdom Viridiplantae; phylum Streptophyta; class Magnoliopsida; order Poales; family Poaceae; genus Triticum; species Triticum urartu. The sequence goes on from NC_053025.1 coordinate 280,834,572, forward strand.
TGTACTTTATGATCACACATATGGTTAGCCTTTGCCTGTTAGAGATACATGTTTCCAGTGTATGATCTCATATGACTTAAGTTTGATGCTTCATCAATACCCCGCATGATGATGTGACTGCATAACTAGATTGTATAGCATGTATGTAGCAGTTCATGTATTAGATCATGCCTAGTGGAGTATCTATGTCTTTACAACTATAGATTGTAATAAATAGAAGTGCATGTCATTTTCACTCATTCTAGTATAGTACATTGCTTGATGTCATGATCTGGTTGTCTAACTTGCCTAAATGCTTAGTATGACATGTCCATGTCCTTATAGGACATAACTATGTCCATGTGCTTATATGAGATAACTAGTATGTAAGGTTGTGTGCTCTTGCCATTCTTGATGTTCATGTTAGTTGATATCAACTAAGTTATCTCATTGTTGCGAGTTGTATTATATTAGTATCATAATTTGGCATCTTGTGTGATGATCATTCTTACATAGCGTTATACATTTGTACCTAGTTATAACATTGTTGTATATCTAGATGTCGTTTATGCAAGTGATCTTTCATGTCTTATGGTGTTCCATGTGTTATCATTGTACTTGTGTTGCTCTTATATGATTGACTTGTCTCACGTTACTATTATGAGTTTTGTATATGTCTTGCAATAGTCCATCACATGCTTAGACTAGTTTACCTTTCATGTTAGTTGAGTTGTGTTGTGGTGATATTATTACCGTTAGTGGTTATTGGTATTAGTCGTTCTTTAGTAATAAGACCATGTCCTACTTTAGTATCTTATCATGATCACTCGTTTGTTGATGCATGTGTTATTCGTTGAGACCTCTAGTGATTCTATACTCACATGCCTTGTGTGAAGATGTGTCTTGATTTAGTTGTTTATTTAGTTTTGACCATAGTATTGGATTGGCTCTTGTTATAGCAATGCTCACTATAGTAATTGCGTTTGATGTTTATACTTTGGTTGTTGTTAACCATTATGAATATTTGTATTCATCCTAGTATTTATTTGTGGTTGATAATTACTCTTAACCATATCATGTCTAAGATAGTTGTTCATCCATTTGTTCAATGTGTTGTGTAGTTGTTGTTAATTGTTTGACAAATGAATTAGTTTGATATAATGCAGTTGATTCTATTTCCTTTTAATAATATTTTAGGACTAGACTAAGATCATTTCATTTCATATTGTTGTATGATGTTTCGTTGCTTGACTAGAATGGTTTGTAATGTTGGTTTAGTTGTCTTATAGAATACTTGCTTTTGTTTGATTATATAGTTGTTGTATATGTTTGGTGATGTCGACCTAGTCGCGTGGCCTTAGTTAGAAATGGAAAGCCTTAGAAATTATTTTCTTAAGAAAATTATATTTCAGAAGGAATATTCTCGTACTCTTCTTCTTCACTATTGCTCTTTTTGCCTTGTTACATTCAAATAAAGTTTAAAGTCTATTTCTATCTTTGCTTGCTAGTTGTTCGCTCTACCGCTATGTCGTGCTACCTATCACTTGTTTTTCCAGCCTCTCAAATTGCATGATAGCCTCTAACCTTTTTCAACCATTCTAGCAAACCGTTGTTTGGCTATGTTACCGCTTTTGCTTGGCCCCTCTTATAGCGTTGCTAGTTGCAGGTAAAGTTGAAGTTTGTTTCATGTTGGAACATGGATATGTTGGGATATCACAATATCTCTTATTTTAATTAATGCATCTATATACTTGGTAAAGGGTGGAAGGCTTGGCCTTATGCCTGGTGTTTTGTTCCACTTTTGCCGCTCTAGTTTCCGTCATACCGGTGTTATGTTCCTTAATTTTGCGTTCCTTGCGCGCTTGGGTGTTATGGGAACCCTTGACAGTTTGCTTTGAATAAAACTCCTCCAGCAAGGCCCAACCTTGGTTTTACATTTGCCTAACAACCTAAGCCTTTTTCCCTTGGGTTTCCGGAGCCCGAGGGTCATTTTTATTTTAACCCCCCGGGCCAGTGCTTCTCTAAGTGTTGGTCCGAACTGGGCAACCTGCGAGGCCATCTCGGGGCAACTTGAGGGCTGGTTTTACTCGTAGCTTGACCTATCCGGTGTGCTCTGAGAACGAGATATGTGCAGCTCCTATCGGGATTTGTCGGCACATCGGGCGGCTTTGCTGGTCTTGTTTTATCATTGTTGAAAAGTCTTGTAACCGGGATTCCGAGCCTGATCGGGTCTTCCCGGGAGAAGGAATATCCTTCGTTGACCGGAAGAGCTTGTGATGAGCTAAGTTGGGACACCCCTGCAGGGTTTAAACTTTCAAAAGCCGTGCTTGCGGTTATGTGACAGATGAGAATTTGTTAATGTTCAGTTGTAGAGAACTTGACACTTAACTTAATTAAAATGCATCAATTGTGTGTGTAACCGTGATGGTCTCTTTTTGATGAAGTCCGGGAAGTGAACACGGTTCTTGTGTTTTGGTTGTGCGTAAGTAGTTTCAGGATCACTTCTTGATCACTTTTAGCTTCACGACCGTTGCGTTGCTTCTCTTCTCGCTCTTATTTGCGTATGTTAGCCACCATATTTGCTTAGTGCTTGCTGCAGCTCCACCTCATTACCTTATGCTACCCATAAGCTTAAATAGTCTTGATCTCGCGGGTGTGAGATTGCTGAGTCCTCGTGACTCACGGATACTTCCAAACAGTTGCAGGTGCCGATGATACCAGTGCAGGTGACACCACCGAGCTCAGGTGGGAGCTCGATGAAGATCTTGTTTATTGTTTTGTGTCTTTTCCGGTTGATCAGTAGTGGAGCCCAGTTGGGACGATCGGGGATCTAGCATTTGGGGTTGTCTTTTTTTATTTTGGTTTCGTAGTCGGACCTTGATTGTATTCTGGATGATGTATGTTTAACTTGTTATTTGTGTCAAGTGGCGATTGTAAGCCAACTCTTTATCCCTTTCTTATTCAGCACATGGGATTGTGTGAAGATTACCCAACTTGCGACTAAACCATCATACAGTTATGCCTCTAAGTCGTGTCTCGACACGTGGGAGATATAGCCGCATTGTGGGTGTTACACACCATCTGCCGCATCAAGTACTCCACCTGCAGCCAAAGTAGAGCCTTCAAGAGGGGAACGACGTTGAGACGCTGGTATTTCTTCCGGTGCTCAAGGAGGTCCGGTTAGGATCATGCCAACGCCTCAAAGGAGGTGATGGCACCCTCGGTCGTCGCCGCCACGCGGGGATTTCGCCTTGACTCGTGAGCAAAGACCTCAGATGCAGTGGCAGACCGGACATGGGGAAGAGCATTGGAAAAGACTGACACACATGTAGGGGGGAAGCCTAGGAATGTTGATGTCGCAGGAGTGGGCACCTGCCAGCGTAGCGCCAGCAGGCCGGCCACCGCCGGGAGTGCGTCTAGCTGGCGACAATAGTAACCTGCAACGCGCTGCCGCCGCGCTCGGCCCGCAGCCTTTGTCGCCAGGATCTGTCAGGGCACAACATAGCAGCAACCGTCAGGGTTGCTGCGCGCGCGCTCACCAGCTCAGCGACATCCATCGACGGCGGGTGGGAGGAGGGAGAAGGGTGGGTGGGGGCAGAGTCGTTGTCACGGACCAGGGCGATCCCGCGGCCACAACTCTGCCGCTCATTGCAGTCACCAGCCGCTGCCATAGCAGCGCCCCCGTCCATGCGTTCCACGCCATCTCGACCTCCCCTGCGTGCAGACAGCCGCCACCGCGCGCTCCCGCCGCTCCAGCGCGCAAGCACACCGGCATCCTCCGGCGGTGGCGAGGGGAGGGAGGGGAAGGAAGGGGGCTTGCTGGTGGCTAGGGTTTCGCCATTGGGAGCGACACGGGGGCTCCAAGGGTGTAATAGTCTCTTTCTACGCAACTACCAACATGTTCAGTTGAAATTGTCATATGGAGTTCTACAACCAATAATACATTGGTGTACAAGCCAAGGGAATAACCCGCTCCTTGACCTTTAGGAGTAGAATAATTCCTTAATTGTCCCTTTCTTAAAATGTGCTCTCCCTGTTTGGCCTAAATTTTTTATTTCTTCCCTATTTTATACAAAATGTAACTTCTGTTCATTATGGACGCTTCTGTCCATTTTTGCCTCTAACGGTGTTAAGTGCAATGTGAAAAGACTATTTTACCCCTGGTGTAGCACACCATTTTAAAAAAACAAATCCATCTCGATCGCGTCCTACTGTTCGCCCACTCCTACCGCTGCCACAAGGCCGAGTGGGTTGCCGCTGTGTTCTGCCCAACGAGTTCGGCGTGTCCTATGCCAACTGCTTCTGGGAGATGGGGCAGCCCTGCTGTCTCCCTGTCTACCGCAGCTGCCCTGAGGCCGCGGCTGTTCCCACTCCTCATGGAGCTCTCTTCCAAGCCCACCGTCCCTGCCAGCCTTCTCCCTCCTGACATCAACGATGACGACGCAAACAACGAAACCGCAGACCGATCCTTCGTGCTGGACACTCGGTGGTTGGATGTGCAACCGTAAAAGTTGGTGATCTAGATGGTACTCACGAGCGAGGCACCGATGAAGGAGGATGCGGAGCGGCGAGGTGGCCCTGGCGTCGGTATCAGCGGCACCTCCGAAGCCGGACACAAGAGGATGCAGGCAGCAGTTCCAGGGCGGTGACTGCTACTTGCTTTCAGAAGGCAGCAGTTCCAGGGCCCATTTGGCAATTCGTCCGGCCGCATCCTTGATATTACTGATGATTTTGGACATGGGTACTTGGCTTACCATCGTAATGGGGCAAGTCTGAAAATAATGCTGCAGTTTCCGGGATGCCATGAACACGGCGAAAGTAATCTTCTGATAATGTGGGTATCGGATTTTGCATGGAGAAAGCACCTTGGAAACGTAGTAAACTGGCCGCTGGACTTTATAAGCATGACCATCCTCCTTGCATTCAACCACCATGAATGCACTTACTGCAATCACCACCTGGTTGGTGGCTTATATGTACAACAACATCTGCTCACCGTCCCGGGGTGCTGCGAGGGTTGGGTTGGTCACTGGCAATTGCTTGATCTCTTCCAGGGGCTGCTTTTGCCTCATCGGTCTAGACGAACACCTTTGTTTTCTTCAGGAGCCGGTACAGAGGGAGCGCCTTCTCTCTGATCCGGAATATAAATCGGCTCAGAGAGGCGACACAGCCGGCCAGCTTTTGAACGTCCTTAGCTCGGTCGGCGTGCTCAACTTGGAGAGCGCCGTGATCTTCTCTGACAGAATGGAGTCTGACATGTGTTGGTTTGTCACATGTGGGAGTAGAGGGCCCAATTGCACATAATAGATTTCTTTGAAGTTAATTTCAATCTCTCAGTATTTTGAAACAAACGAGTTGTGCGTAACATATGACTTCTAAATGTGATGATAGATGTTGTGTACCAGTAACTACAAAATAGGTGCCATATTAGAATATGCACAGTCAAAACTTTGAACATATCGTTTAGACGCTAATATGTAATACTTAGACTGACGCATAGAAATAATATTACAGATTTGTCATCAAAAGTAACAATATTACATCAAAAAATTAAAACAAAATATCTAGTGCAAAGGATGTTGATAGAATATTACTATAATAAAATAGTGATAAACATAGAGCAAGGTTTAGATAATACCTTTATACCGAAGGCACCTTTTGTGTGTTGGAATATACTCTTGGTAAGTGTCACTAGATGAAGTGAGATGCGAAGCAGGTAGCTTTCATACAATTAACCCAGTATGCTGGAGAACTAGTGGTTGGGGCGCACCATTGCGCTCCTCCTGAGATGAAGCTGTGCGCTCGTTTCCGCTCCCCACGTGGGTCTTCACCTCCATCTAACAAAAAGCGCTCATGTCCATAAAAAAAAACCTTCCCTCACCTCCATCTAAAAAAATCATTATAAAAAAAACCCTCTTCTCCATCCTAATTTTTTTCCTCACCTCAGCCAACCAGCGAGTGCCACATGGCATAACCCACTGCCTGCCCAGTTTTTCCCCCTTAATGGGTTTAATTGCAGCATAATTACAAAAATGGGAAATGCAGTACTGAAGGCAGCTTCAGTAACATACCAAGTCTTTTACTTAAAGCTTACTATATAGGACAATACTGTTTGTCACATGTAACAGTTATGAGGGGGTCCTTTTGCATTGAGTTTTGACCCAGCAGGGCAAGGTGTGCAGAGAACATGTGTTAGGGAACTGAATTACCATAACTAAGACATGACACCTGTTTTCTCTTTTCATGTCTGACCGCTCGTTCTTTCTACTGTAGTGCTTTCTGCAACTATGCAGAACTGGAGGCGTTCACTGAGGAGAAAAGGAGGTCTTTACTTGCTAAGCGACATGGCAAAGGGGCTGATTTTGTAAGAGCAGTTGGTGAGATAATTGATGTTTACGATTCTTTGAAGAAAGATAATAACAAGCTTGATCTTACTGCCGATGAAGTGAAACCAGGTGAAGAAAATCTTGGTGATAGTAATAGCAGATTGGATACGAAAGATCTAGCTAAGAGCTCTAACATGTGTAGTGATAAAAAATTAGAAGACCATTCAGTCACTGCAAGAGATCGCGGCTTGGTCACTGCTGATGCGCCTTCTGTCACTTTAGTCGGGAGTGAGCGATGCGTTGTAAATTCTGCTCCTGACGGGCCCACAGAAAACATATCCATGCTTGACGAGATGAGGAATATCCCTTTGTCTGCTAGTTCATTTTCGAAAAAAAAGCTAAGGGATGCATACTCTCAGAACTGCTACACACGGAGTAGGGCTCTAGCTTTGCGGATGTCGAGAAGTTCATCGAGTGTTGTAAACAGAAAAGTTCAGGGTTCTTGTAAGCTTTTGGGTGAAACCAGTTTGGCTTCTGTTGATTTGGTTTCTGATGACAATAAGGAAGATTTGACTGTTCTTAAATACCCAGAGCATGACAAAGCGAACTCAGGCACCCTTTCTATGCTGGATGAGGTTTGTGTGCATTCAAGTGTAGGCACCTTCAATCAACCTGGAACTCCTGGGGCTAGTGACTGCAATAAAAATTTGTCTTCTACTGCTAAGGTAGATAATACCTGTGACAGTGAAGCATCTCAAAATGGAGCTTCAGCGATAGAATTAAAATCAAATGGTGCGTCAAGTTTTCCCATGAAGTCAACAGTAATTTTCAAGAGAAAAAGGAAGCCAAATAGAAACTGGGTTCCTCATGCTACAGATTGTATGACAACCAATAAGGACGAGGAATTCGAGGTTGAGTTGAGTGGAAGACTCACAGATTCTCCAAATTCAAAGAATGAATTTAATAAGTCAGACGGAGATGAACACTTGCCGTTGGTCAAAAGAGCAAGGGTTCGAATGGGAAGGCCTCAGTCAGTGGCTTCACCAAAGACAGTTGGCCAGATTGATGTCCCTAATAATAGATCAGGGCTTGCTGCACCTGCTGACCACTCTGTTATGCATATTAGCAATGCTTCTTCAGCTGACCAGTCATCCATATTAAACATACCTGTCCTGCTAGGGGATGGTCACTCTGTCTGGAAGAATAAAGAATACCAACCAAGGGGTTTAACATTGGATGTGGAAGCTGCTTTGCCACCATCAAAACGCCTCCATCGTGCTTTAGAAGCTATGTCTGCTAATGTTGCGGAAACTATTAGTAGTCTTCCTGAAGAGAGAGGATCAAAGCAGTTGATTCTAAATGGTTGTGTGTCTGCAGAAAACAGCCATTCTAGTAAATCGGCAGACACAGTAGTCACAAGCCCTAGCAGATCTGGAATAATTGAAAGCCTTGGATCATCAGGCATGCAATTAATGCATAGCTCAACAGGCCAAACACACACCTCAGGATCAATTTTACAGAATAAAAATGTAGTTGTTTCCATGAAACTGAATGAGCCTGCCCTTGATGTGACACAGACCATAGCTGTACATGATCGGTTATCATCTTCTCGGAAACCTAGCTATAATGATGTCTCCAAGCTAATCAGCTACAGTAGTGATACAAAACCAATCGGCTGCCCTGCTTTTGATGTTAACAGGAGTGATGACAGATGCGGTGAGCCAGTTGACGGGCCAAAGTTTCTTCTCTCTGATAATAATGTGAACAGTGATTCAGTATCACGTGGTGATACTGTTTTAGCATCAGCAATCAATATTTGTGATACCACAAGCTCCTCTTCATTGGCTACCAAGTCTTCTAGTATACAGTCTGATGCAGATACCCGAACATCTGAAGTGTAAGCTCTATCTTTCATGTCAAAGTAAATCTTTGCTTTTGTATGCACAATTATTTGTGTACACTGATATGTTCCATATCTTCATGACTTCATGTCGGCCATCTTTCTCCAACAATTTTACAGCACCTGCAATTTCTTTTATGGTCATGTTTTGGTGGATTTTGTGTTACAATTGTTTTTTACTTGTGTAGAATGATGTTACCATGTAATGCATAGTTGTTTCATCTGAAATATACTATTGAAGCTGTATGTTTGGATAGACATTGATTACATGACCTATTTAAAAGAAGGGTGGTATGGCTTGAAATATGCAATTCATCCATATTAGGCATATCTATAATAATACACAATCTGTTGGCGTCAAGGATAATATGTGCTATCCCTGGTGGGCTATCTTCATCCACCATCTGTTCAATCCTGAGATTCGGGTATGTGCTATGAGGGCAATCTCTGGTGGTTTTACAGGAAGGAATGGCAAACTACACCCTCGTGTAGTTATTGCTAACTAACTAAAGCCGTGATAGCTGACATGGTACACGGTGCATTAATTGTACAACAGACATGCTAGACATTTTTCTCATGCAATGATGGCACGGCTTCAGTTGTGGCTTTTATATATTGCTAGTACAACAGGAGTTTATGCTGGCATAATCTGAGATCTTGCCCTGCTTGAAACTTAGAAAAATTGGTGGAGATGAGCGTTAATTCTCACTTAATGTTGCCTTCCGTATTATATTCCAAATTAAATTTTCTTCCAAATTTCATTAATCCACAGTGTAATATGTTTCCATCCATGTAGATGCTCTGCCTCTGGATACTAAATTGCTTGGGTAAGTGATATGACTAGCATTTTGGTTGCACTTACCGACGATATACTTATTACTTCTGTATTTCTTATTTATATTTTTGAGCTGGATGCTCCAAATTTTCTATGCAAATTTGATGCTTTATGAGTTGGATATTCGGAATTATCTAATTATAGTTTATTTGGTCATATATGATAAATTCGTCCATGTTGCATATATGTGGATGGCTGGATGCTCTGTTGACTTTTTGAGGGATATTTCATTTATCCTGCACAATCCTTTCTTAATAATGAGAATTGTGGTACTCCCTCTGATTCAGAAATATGAGGCGTATTTTGACTGTCCAAGCTCAATATTTTGCTGTAAGTTGCCTGCATAATATTTTATGAGCAGTTGTAAAATTAGCAAACATAAGGTGCTTTTGAATATGAATCCAATGGCAACAATTGTGTGTCACATAACCCTGGTATTTTTGGCTTAATTATTGGTCAATGCTTGGAACTTGGCAGTGGGAATGCGACCTATACATCTGAATTCGAAGGTGTACTGTCTATCTAGCCCCATATGCCCCTAATGATGAATTTGTGCCCCTTCTATTCATCTACACGCCGCTCTTTGGAATAGTGAATTTTGTGTGTGTTATATTCTGCTTTCCTGATCCCCACTGAAAACTCAGTTGTCTCCTGGTGATTAGCCACTTGAATAGTGATTGAACTCTTTCACTTCAACCAAACCATGCCTCATAATCAGTATAACACTTTGTACATTCTGAGTGCAGCATCCAGTTTACCGAGTTGAATATATGTTGGATATGTCTCCCAACTTCACAGTTGCCTTTGCCCTGTCTGATATCTTTTTTATCTTACCTTCCAGTTGGTTCTTATATTAATAATGCAGCCTTATAAAGCATAATGATACTTTATCTTTAGGCACACCTTCTCAGCTTTGGCATTGAAAGAACTGAACCACAGAAACCTGAAGGATAGGTGCACGTCTCCAGATGCAATGCCTATGAAAGAACTCATTGCTGTTGCCCAAGCTAGAAGGTTCTCTCGGTCAACTTCCTTTTCAGATTACTTCTTGAACGGCAAGTATATTTCTAAACCTTTGGTCAGCACACCTCTTAAGGAAGGACAGGGACAGCTTTCACCTTCGAATCAGATAGACAGGTCCACCTCTACAAATGACAGTGTTCATTCTAGGAGTCGTTCTGATAACCCACAAGAGAATGATGTGAAAAAAGTAGCAAGGAGCAACGAGGCTAATGCAGCACGGAAGGCTTTTGGAGCTTTTCTTGGTATGCTGACAAGAACAAAAGAAAACATAGCATGTGCAACACGTCTTGCTATTGATTGCGCTAAACATGGCATTGCTTGGGAGGTTAGACCATGCATATCTGTACTTTGTTTTTACTGTTAGATCTTTGCCGTTATGCTTTTTTTAGGGTTGTCATGAGTTTCTTGTTTGTAGATTTATTCAACACGGTCAATTTTTGTACTTGTTGGTGGATTGGCAATTATTTGGGTTCTTCGTGTACTTAGCCTGGTTTGATGCCATGTTCTTCATGCCAACCACCAGTTCTTCTATATTATTTGCCGTGGGGAATCACTGGGTAGCTCAATGGTGGCATATGGTTGTGCTACCAAGGAACCCTTGTTTGATTCCACCTCCCTTTTAAGAACACGTCAGGGATGATGGTACCCCTGAGCGTCTTCGTTATATTATGTGATGTGATTGTGACCTATGCGGAACAAAATTTCGCCAGTAGAAATGGTGAAAGCGGCATATCTCTAATATATAGTTTCTTGTTTCTTTTTATGCCTTTGATATGTTATGGCAATCTATATTAGAACTTGTGGACTTGGAACTAACGAGGGATAATGCTTGCAGTCATTGCATTACTTACCACTTGCGAATTCTAAGTTAGTTGACGAAATCTTATTTTTACAGACAGCATGCTATTTTCAGCTTGCCAATACAAAGATAAACATGTCTGTCCATGCAACCAATTGCTATCAAGTTTTTCTAACACAGTTTTTCCTCCACTGTCTAGGCGATTGATATTATTGTTGAATGCATGGAAAAGGAAAATTTATATAAGAGGGTGGACCTTTTCTTTCTTATTGATTCAATAACTCAATGCTCTTGAAATCAGAAAGGTAACTTTGTCTTTGTCTTTGCCTTTGTCTTTGTCTATGCATGCGTATTAATTTTCAGCACTGTAGGAAATTCTGCAGGTGGAACTGGTGATGTTGTTGTTGTTGTGTTGTTGTTGTTGTTGTTGTTGTTGTTCGTCGTCGTTGTCGTCTTTGTCTTTGTTGTTGTCTTTGTCTTTGTCTTTGTCTATGCACGCGTATTAATTTTCAGCACTGTAGGGAATTCTGCAGGTGGAACTGGTGATGTATTCCCCTCCGTTGTTCAGGTGGTTCTGCCTCGTTTACTTTATGCCGCCGCACCTCCTGGAAATTCGGCATGGGAGAATCGAAGGCAATGTCTCAAGGCAAGTGCCTTCATAATCTGGTAGAATAGATGGCATATACAATGTTCCTTTCCCCACCCCTTACATGTTTTTATTTATTATTAGGTTCTGAAACTTTGGCTTGAGAGGAAAACACTTCCAGAATACATCATTCGTCACCATATTAGAGAACTCGAGGTTATCAATGAGGCATCTTTTGGCAGCTCTCGCCGTCCTTCAAGGACAGAGAGAGCTTTAAATGACCCATTGCGTGATAACGAAGGAATGCTTGTTGATGAGTATGGGAGGTATGCTAGCCAACTTAAACAACCGTCAATCGTGGCCCTTCTGTTCAAGCATTGAATAATGGTGTTAACTTTTAAGTGATATGTATTAGTGTGAATGCTTCTGTTTTTCTATGTGCTCACACAATTTGAGACGATGATGACTAGATGACATAGGCCATACCTAAAATTGGATCATTCTGAAAGCTCTTGGTAGGCCAGGTTAGAGTATGCTTTATGCCTATACAGCTATATCCTTATCGCCATGCATGAAGAGAGCCATTTGGTGTTTCGACACCCCATGCCTCAAACATTGGAAGCAGGCAATATTGTGGCAGGAACTCATCTGCACTTTGATGTAGAGTGGAACCCTAATCGGCCGATCTTTCACGAAAGGAGCGGATCCCGCGAAGAACACGAAGAACACGAGGGGAAACACGAGGAGAAACACGAGAGAATCACTCAAACCAACAAGAACGATCACACATGTGCTAGATCCTCGAAACACAAAGAGAGATACACGATCCAAAGTCAACAAAGGACGATACAAGAGGTAACCGGTTCTTCTCCGTGAGGAGGTCTTGAATCCACAAAGGGATCTTCCCGTGAGGGGTCTTCAATCCAAGGTGGATCTTCTCCGTAGAGGGGCCGCGGTCTCTCTCGTGGAGTAGATCCGACATGGATGAGCAATGCTCTATCTTTACATGGGGATGATCGTAGGATGCTCCGCATCACACTTCTAGAATTTTGAGTACGACTATTATGCATTGGGCCTTGGTTGATCGTTAAAGCAGCGAGCTACGATGTATTAATGACACCAGCACCCAACTGGCAAGTATTCCCTCCGTTCCAAAATAGATGACTCGACTTTGTACTAACTTTATTACAAAGTTAGTATAAAATTGGGTCATCTATTTTGAAACGGAGGGAGTATTTGATAAAACCCACCAAGATTGAAATGAACCACCTGCCCTTTTTTCTATGCTAGCACATTAGCAAGAAAATGTAAAGAATTATCACTGGATTATAGGAGAGGACTCGGTACAGTCGTTTGATACTGAACTATTTGTAACACACACTCTTTATAATATACATGAGAAAAATCTGTTGATACACAAGATGTGCCATGCACATGATTCATATGATCATGCATACTGCATGCAGTGCAGAATTGCCGCGTGGCACTGTCATCATAGTTGATTTCACGATTTGTGCCAAGAGGGCCTTTGTTTTAATCCCTCGCTACGTTAGTCTACCAAAGCACACTGACTTGTGTTGAACTATGCAGCAGCATCTTTTGTTCATGGCTCCCTCTGGTTCCCCTTGTTTACATTCTTCATTATTTTCCTCAGCAATGCTGGTTTTCACATACCAAACTTAATTTGCACGAAAGTACTTGAAGACGATGAAGGAAGCTCCTCTGAGGACATTAGTTTTGAAGCCGTCACGCCTGAACATGAGGCTCCAGGTGTTGATGAGAAGGGAGAATCTCAAATACCTGTAGAGAAGCATGGGCTCATCCTTTAAGATGTTGATGGCGAGCTTGAGATGGAGGATGTAGCTCCACCATCTGAAGCTGAAGCTAGTACCAGATCCCAACCAGAGCGAAGTGATACCTGCACACCATCTTATCACCATCCTTCAGATAACGGTCCTCCCCTCCCGAACAATTGGCCTCCATCACCCCCACCATTGCCATCATCTCCTCCACCTGTTCCCGTTGCTCAGAGAACGCAGTTGCAGGCAACTTCACAAATGGCATCTGATCCAGTTGGGCCGCATCCGGCAGTTGCTACTTATGTATGCACATTTTCTCCGCATGCAGGCATTTAGCTTTGTTGTATTGTGAAATTAATCCCTGACCCCCTTTTGCAGAATGTTCAAAGTCAGCAGCCACATTCTATCGTGGAGCACCCACACAGCATGAATCTCTCGGTAGCTCCGTTGCAGCCTCCATCATTCTGCAATTTGGGATATGGCGTGCATCGAAATCAGATTGCACCACTCAATTCAACTGGACCTCATGGCAATTTCGCTACACCACCAGCACCATACCATGGAAATAACTACCATCAACGTCCCACTGCATCAATGCCTAATGAGGGATATCATATGCAGCGACCGCCCCCTCCGCCTCCAAGTCAATTCCCTCATATGCCATCAGAACCTAATAAAAGACCACAACAATGGAGTAATAACTCCTTGTCTTATCCTGAGAGCCATCGTTATAATGGGCATGATCGATATCATCACAGACATGATAGCATGCATCACGGGAATGATAGGAGACACCACTTGAATGATATCACCATGATATCATCACATGATCGATAGCATGTATCACCATGATGAAAGAGGACATCATCACTTTGACGAGAGAGCTATTTGGGGACCGATGCTCCATGACCCTAACAGGGGAAGATTTCCTCCTTTTCCGCCAGGTACTTTTCTTATTTAGCATGGTTATATCATTTCAACATGGAGAATTCTCCTGCTGTGCAATGGTGGGGGGCGCACAAAGATGCCAACTGACCAACCCGGACTTAGTCTTCTATCTTAATTTCAGAGTGGTGGAAATGAGTCTTGAATCCCTCACTTCAATAAATAAATACGTAAACGATCAAATTGTGAGCCTTTTCTTAGTTTGCATTTTTTTAATATTTCATGCTATGCAGTTCCCTCGAGAACACTAGTTCACTGCTATTTTATCACCTAGTATAGTATCGAGCTGATTTCATCTGTTCCTGATTGTTATCCAGGACCACCTACTCCAGACCATTTTGAAGCATCTGCAGCGCCAATGCAATTTGGACGTCCATCAGATCCTCCGCCAGGTGGGTGGTCTATGGATCTTCAAGTTCCTCATGTGGCAGGAGGTATGTTACAACTCACCCTGCACTGTTCTGTTTTCTGTTGTGAGTTGCATCTATTTGCCCGATCGTCTCTACTATTACAAGTCAAGTTGTCTAGACAATCCAATTCCAGTTCCTTAGTATTCCGTGCTACTTAAAAAAAACCTACTCTGTAATTTCATAGATGGCTTTTGTGTTGTTTGAAGCTGCTATATTATTATGCTACTATAAAAGAAAAATCAATTTTTAATCTTCTAGTGAGTTATCAATAATTCCTCCTATTAATGTTTGTGTTGCACTATATAAATGATAGAGGCGAGGGTCCCGATCTTTCGATGAGATGATAGCTATCGTTTTCTGTGGGAGTCGACCTTGACGATCCGACTACGAACGTGCGAGACGTCGCGCCTTAGCAATCGCTAAACCAACTTCCGAGGGGTTATTGACCACGCCGGAGCACGATCAACCTGACCACGAGGGCCTGTTTCCTGCGAGCAAACGAAGAACAAGCAAGAAACTGAGATTGCAATCTGGATATTGCGAATATAAGATGAAAGCTTTATTGATCAAGGTGGGGTTCTGTGACGTCTTGGTCTGGTCGTTGGACACAAACGAAGTACGCGAAGTTGCAGCTATGGCGAACTTTTAATCTAAACAAAACCCAAAGTCTAAACGATGCCCTAAGGGCTGTATATATGGAGGAAGAGAGGGGAATTTCGTGGCCCTTGAGGGTGGGGTCCGAAACCAACCCTAACTCTTGTTTCCCCACACATACGGACTCTAAAAATAGCCTATACTTAAGTATTTCGAAATTACATGGGCCTGGCCCATTAATAAGGTGACGCAGCACCTAGAATAGCCTATGGACGAATATTATGAAGTGGCATCTTGTATATTTCGTCCATGGCTTCATGCACTCCTTATGGCGGCTTCAAAGTCCTGAAATCATCACTTGTAACTCCGTTCTTGATCCCCTTGCGCATGCCATCAACTTCATGCGTGTTCTTGCTCCAATGTTCATCCTTCTCCAAGCTAGGCCCTTCATTTGAAAGCAAAACAAATGTATCCAATTTAGGCAGCATCATAATCTCATGAACATTAGAATCATTACCAAGAAACGAAAGTACCTGGTAATTTAATTGGCGTGCGCGAGCTCTAGTAATTGGTCCAGTATATGTAACAGTAGGGGCTGTGGTGTAACAATGGTATTGATGTCCCCTCATCAATCCTCCCCTTCTTGAAATGAATCGTCTCGGACGGAAGTCATCTTCCCAAATAAGGCTCAATCTGCATATTAAAAAAGTGGGACTAACCCCATCTGCAAGGGCAGCTCAAGTTTATATGCATTATCATTTATTCTCTAACCTTAAAAGGACCATCAGCACGTGCATAGCTTGATTTGCGAAAATTAGGAATCTATCCTTACGCAAATGTAACCAAACAAGATTCAGGTGCAAACACAACATGTTTTCTACCCTTATCTATCTCCAGCAAGTTATATTTAGCATTCATACACTCAATGTTTTCCTTAGTTAATTCATGCATTTAAAATCATTCAGACGTGCTTTTAGCATCAAAAATTAACCTTCTTCGAAGATGGAAAGAGGCAACAAATCAATAGGTGCACGAGGTAGGAAACCATACACAATTTCAAAAGGGCACATCTTAGTAGTAGAATGCAATGAACGATTATAAGCAAATTCAATATGAGGCAAGCATTCTTCCCACATTTTCTTGTTATTCTTCAAAACAGCCCTAAGCATAGTAGACAATGTTCTATTGACTACTTCAGTTTGTCCATCAGTTTGGGGGTGACAAGTAGTACTAAAAAGCAGCTTAGTCCCCAACTTAGCCCATAAACATCTCCAAAAGTGGCTAAGAAATTTAGTATCACGATCTGAAACAATAGTATTTGGCACACCATGTAAGCGAATAATTTCACGAAAGAACAAATCAGCAACATTAACAGCATCATCGCTTTTATGACATGGTATAAAGTGTGCCATTTTCGAGAACCTATCCACGACAACAAATATGCTATCCCTCCCCTTCTTTGTTCTAGGTAAACCTAAAACAAAGTCCATAGATATATCCTCCCAAGGAACACTAGGTACAGGCAAAGGCATATATAAACCATGAGGATTGAGTCGTGACTTAGCTCTTTGACATGTAGTGCAGCGAGCAACAAAACGCTCAACATCCCGTCTCATCTTTGGCCAAAAGAAATGTGTAGCAAGTATATCCTCCGTCTTCTTGACGCCAAAGTGTCCCATTAATCCTCCTCCATGCGCCTCCTGCAACAACAAAAGACGAACGGAGCTAGCTGGAATGCATAGCTTGTTAGCACGAAACACAAATCCATCGTTAAGAACGAACTTGTTCCAAGTTCTCCCTTCCTTACAATTCTGCAATACATCTTTAAATTCAGCATCATTAACATATTGATCCTTGATGGTCTCCAAACCAAATATTTTAAAGTCAAGTTGTGAAAGCATAGTATAACGACGAGACAAGGCATC
Source organism: Triticum urartu (assembly GCF_003073215.2). NCBI lineage: Eukaryota > Viridiplantae > Streptophyta > Magnoliopsida > Poales > Poaceae > Triticum > Triticum urartu. The sequence continues at coordinate 280,851,693 of NC_053025.1, forward strand.
AGCAATAACATTTTCTTTACCCTTCTTGTGTTTAATCACATAAGGGAAAGTCTCAATGAATTCAACCCATTTAGCATGTCGGGTTCAGTTTTGCTTGACTTTTAATGTGTTTCAAAGATTCATGATCAGAATGTATAACAAATTCCTTGGGCCATAAATAATGTTGCCATGTTTCTAAGGTCCGAACAAGAGCATATAATTCTTTATCATAAGTAGAATAGTTCAGACTAGGCCCACTCAATTTTTCAGAAAAGTATGCAACAGGTTTTCCATCTTGTAATAACACACCTCCTAATCCAATTCCACTAGCATCACATTCAAGCTCAAAAGTCTTATTGAAATTAGGAAGTTGGAGTAAAGGAGCATGTGTCAACTTATCTTTCAATACCGTGAAGGCTTCTTCCTGTGCGGTACCCCAAACAAAAGGTACATCCTTCTTTGTAAGCTCGTTGAGAGGTGCAGCAATGGTGCTGAAATCTCTCACAAAACGCCTATAGAAACCAGCGAGGCCAAGGAAACTCCTCACTTGTGTGACCGTTTTGGGCTGCGGCCAACTCTCAATAGCTTCAATCTTGGCTTTATCAACTTCAATTCCCTGTGGAGTAACAACATAGCCAAGAAAAGATACTCGGTCGGTGCAAAAGGTGCACTTTCCAAGGTTACCAAACAAACGTGCATCACGTAGAGCAATAAAAAAGCACGTAAATGTTCCAAATGTTCCTCCAAAGATTTGCTATAAATCAATATGTCATCAAAGTAAACTACCACAAATCGTCCAATGAAAGCACGTAAAACTTCGTTCATTAACCTCATGAAAGTACTAGGTGCATTAGTTAACCCAAAAGGCATGACTAACCACTCATATAATCCAAACTTAGTTTTAAATGCTGTTTTCCATTCATCTCCCAATTTCATACGAATTTGATGGTAACCACTACGCAAATCAACTTTGGAGAATATTGTAGAGCCACTCAATTCATCAAGCATATCATCTAGCCTAGGAATAGGATGACGATAACGAATAGTAATATTATTAATGCCTCTACAATCAACGCACATACGCGACGTACCATCCTTTTTCGGCACTAAAATGATAGGAACAGCACAAGGACTAAGGGATTCGCGTATATAACCTTTGTCGAGCAGTTCTTGTACTTGACGCATAATCTCCTTCGTCTCCTCTGGATTGGTACGGTATGGTGCCCGGTTGGGTAATGATGCACCGGGAATTAAGTCAATTTGATGCTCAATCCCGCGAATAGGTGGTAATCCCGGTGGCACGTCTTGTGGAAAGACGTCGGCGAACTCCTGCAAAATGTTAGTGACAGCAGGAGGCAAAGAGGAAGGCACGTCCTCGAATGAAAATAATGCCTCTTTGCACACAAAAGCATAGCAAACAGATTTGCTAAAATCTAGATCATCAATATCAGATTTGGTGGCAAGTAAACATGCACTTTTCAATTTAATTTCAGAACAACACTAGATTGTTTATTATTATTAGGCTGCATTTGTTGCTCAAATTCTTTTGCCACAATCTGATTTTCACTCTTAGTTTTCTCCTGTTTTGCTTTATTAGCTCTATTAATATCATCTTTCAAAATGGAATCAGGAGTCATAGGAAGCAAAGTAATATTTTTATCCTTATGAACAAGAGTATACTGATTGTTTCTACCATGGTGAATAGAATTTTTATCAAATTGCCATGGTCTACCAAGTAATAAGGAACATGCTTGCATCGGTACCACATCACAATCAACATAATCAGCATATGTAGAGATACTAAAATGCACACGAACAGTACGTGTTACCTTAACCTTGCCGCTGTTGTTGAACCATTGGATGTAGTAAGGATGTGGATGTGGTCTGGTGGTGAGAGATAGCTTCTCCACCATCTCGATGCTAGCCAAGTTGTTGCAACTCCCTCCATCTATGATCACGCGAACAGAACGTTCCTTCACAACTCCCTTTGTATGGAACAAATTATGCCTCTGATTTTGCTCAGCTTGTGTAACCTGCACACTCAAAACACGTTGAGCAACTAAACATTCATACCTGTCAGCATCTTCAGGAGCATGTATTGCGTCTCATGATCAGAATCGTCTCCACCGTGTTCGTCACGTGTAATAAGAGCCAAAGTCTCCTCATCATAGTCACTAGCGGACTCATACCCACCATCCTCAGTAACAATCATCACACGCTTAGATGGGCATTCTCTCGCATAATGACCTCCACCCTTGCAACGTCGGCAAATAATATCATGTGTTTGCCCTGTTGATGCCATGGATGAAGAAGAGCTCTTTGCAGGCCCAGAAGGTGTGCTCTTGGCAGATAGTGGTGATTGTGCCTGCTTTATTGTATCACGGTTGGAGGTGGCAGCCGACGGAGGCGCCGGTGTAGCAGAACGTGTGGAAGTAGATGATGCACGTGGTGTCCATGAAGAAGGTCGACCTGCAGAAAAGTTAGTCCGCGCCAATGCCTGTCGATCCTGCACTTCTCGTTCAGCTTTACAAGCAAGATGAAATAAACGAGTGATATTAGTATACTCCTTATACTCTAGAATCGTCTGAATCTCTCTATTTAATCCACCCATAAAACGTGCAAGCATAGCTTCATTCTCCTCAACAATACCACATCTAATCATGCCAGTTTGTAATTCCTGATAATATTCTTCTACAGAATTTTTTCCCTGTCTTAAGCGCTGTAATTTTTGAAGTAATTCACGTTGATAATATGGTGGAACCCAACGAGTACGCATAGCAGTTTTCAAAGCAGCCCAAGTAGCAGGAATGGATATAATCTACAATGCTCAGACCACCAAACACATGCAAAACTAGTGAATGCACAAACAGCAGCAGGAACACGTCTCTCCTCGGGATATTGTAAACATGTAAATCGTTGTTCAGTTTTAACTCCCAAGTAAGATATATATCAGGAACATATCTACCCTCAAATGATGGAATATTCAATTTAGTTTAGGGAGATGGTCATGATCTCGTACCTGAGGGTGAGCCCTACCATTGCCATTATTTGCATGTGGACGACCTGATGGTTGTGCTGGTGGTGGCACGTAGTTCTGAGTTTGATCAACCTCATCCTCGTAATCGCTAGCAAAATCATCCTCCTCCGCATCAGCAGCAGGAGCCACAGAAGTAGCTCGCCAACAGTTTGGCCAGGTGCAAGAGGGAGACGGCTCGCTCGGCGGAGGGCTGTTTCACGATGTGTAGGTAGTCGTCGTTGTTGTTGGTGTAGAGGTGCGTTAGGTGCAGCCGGTGGTGGTGGTGGAAGACGCGCGAGCAATTCATTAAACCTGTTATCGAGCTTTGTTTCGAACGTCTTCTCCATGCCATCTATCTTCTCCATGGCCTCTTCAAATCTGTTTAGCACATCCTGCACCTGTCCATTCATCATTTGCTGAAATTTATCATGCAACTCCTGATTCGTCATGTTCTCCCAGTCAGTCTCGTCGACTTGTGATCCTGCCATGGTTAGCAACAATAGAAAACACACAAGAATATGATCCTACAGAATACTAACAAGAGGTGGTGGTGGCGGGTGTCACAAATTCGTCAAGCAAATCTTAAATTCTTACCAGTTCTTACCCAGCAGCAGGCGGTGATCGGCAACCGTTGTAGTCAAAACTCTCAAAAGCTTGGATAGAGCGATTGCCAGGGAGAGTCAAACGCACGACGTAGAGGTATGTGGAGCTGGGAAGGCTTATAGTATGGTAGCAAAAAGGGTCAGCAATAATCAATTCAGAGATGCAAAGTTGAATAAACGCTCAACGACGGTACTGTGCTGGTCCTAGGCTAGACCGTGCTAGAGACGCGAGCCTAGAACACTAACAAAATCACGGCGCTGCACGTAAATAAGGGAAAAGCACACTCTGGAACTTTTTTTCGCTTTTTTTTTGCGCTCCTCTTTTTTTTTTACGCTCCTCTTTTTTTTTGCGAAAATTTACTATAATGGCGAGTGTCTCAAAACTCTTCCCTCGTCAAACTGATAGGATGGGCATGAATTTTTTTTTCATTTTTTTTTTCGGAAATCAGGGCAGCGACGACGAAAAAGTGCGACAAAAAATCACTATGATGGCACGTGGCTCAAAAGACTCAGAAAAGCCTAAAAATAGGATAGGGAAAAAATATTTTTGCCCGTGAAAATTTTGGCCTAAAAACTGCCCGGGGGTCTCCAGACTTTTTTTTTTGAGACTACGCAAGCAGAAACACGAATCGGAATTAGAATTGCTTAAAACAAACCTAATATGAGAAGAACTCGGATTGGTGGTGGATATATGGTGGTGGTATAGTAGCCGGTGGTGGTATATGGATAGAGATTGATGGTGGTATGGATACGGATTGGTGGTATATGACGGATTCAGAGCGTGGCGGATAAGCAATGGTGGTAGATGGCAAGGCGATGATGATGGTGCGGCGGCGGCGTGACAACTTGTGACCAGAACTCGAAACTCTAAAAGACTAGACTCTAAGACCAGCAACTTGACACGACGATGCAACCGCAAATTCAACAAAGCAAAAACCCTAAAAAGATTATGCAAAGGCTCAGATTGGTTCGGATATGATGAACTAACCCTTAATTTTTTTTGTGGCTTTTTCGTGGACTGTAGGTATGAAGAACAAACTCGATCTAATCTACGAAAAACTGTAAAATCTCACCGAGCAACCTGGAAATCTGATACCACTTGATAGAGGCGAGGGTCCCGATCTTTCGATGAGATGATAGCTATCGTTTTCTGTGGGAGTCGACCTTGACGATCCGACTACGAACGTGCGAGACGTCGCGCCTTAGCAATCGCTAAACCAACTTCCGAGGGGTTATTGACCACGCCGGAGCACGATCAACCTGACCACGAGGGCCTGTTTCCTGCGAGCAAACGAAGAACAAGCAAGAAATTGAGATTGCAATCTGGATATTGCGAATATAAGATGAAAGCTTTATTGATCAAGGTGGGGTTCTGTGACGTCTTGGTCTGGTCGTGGACACAAACGAAGTACGCGAAGTTGCAGCTATGGCGAACTTTTAATCTAAACAAAACCCAAAGTCTAAACGACGCCCTAAGGGCTGTATATATGGAGGAAGAGGGGGGAATTTCATGGCCCTTAAGGATGGAGTCCGAAACCAACCCTAACTCTTGTTTCCCCACACATACAGAATAGCCTATGGACGAATATTATGAAGTGGCATCTTGTATATTTCGTCCATGGCTTCATGCACTCCTTATGGCGGCTTCAAAGTCCTGAAATCATCACTTGTAACTCCGTTCTTGATCCCCTTGCGCATGCCATCAACTTCATGCGTGTTCTTGCTCCAATGTTCATCCTTCTCCAAGCTAGGCCCTTCATTTGAAAGCAAAACAAATGTATCCAATTTAGGCAGCATCATAATCTCATGAACATTAGAATCATTACCAAGAAACGAAAGTACCTGGTAATTTAATTGGCGTGCGCGAGCTCTAGTAATTGGTCCAGTATATGTAACAGTGTCCTCATCAATAAATTGCTTGGTTTAACCGTGTAATATGGGGTTTGCTCAAAATGTGGAAGTATGAAATGAGCAGTTCCCACACATTAGGGGCTGTGGGTGTAACAATGGTATTGATGTCCTCATCAATAAATTGCTTGGTTTAACCGTGTAATATGGGGTTTGCTCAAAATGTGGAAGTATGAAATGAGCAGTTCCCACACATTAGGGGCTGTGGGTGTAACAATGGTATTGATGTCCTCATCAATAAATTGCTTGGTTTAACCGTGTAATATGGGGTTTGCTCAAAATGTGGAAGTATGAAATGAGCAGTTCCCACACATTAGGGGCTGTGGGTGTAACAATGGTATTGATGTCCTCATCAATAAATTGCTTGGTTTAACCGTGTAATATGGGGTTTGCTCAAAATGTGGAAGTATGAAATGAGCAGTTCCCACACATTTCGTCAGCTTATCATGAAACATATGTCGTTCATTGCAGCACATGGTAGCTGGAGGCCAGGATAACAGTTGACTATCTTTGAATCTGTTCTGTTGCTCCAATACCTGCCACCTTCTACACATGTTGTATGGTAGGCACAACCGGGAGGTGGGCTGACCACGCCAGCAGCTGTCATCTACTCCCTCCGTTCCGAATTACTTGTCGTAGGTATGGATGTATCTAGATGTATTTTAGTTCTAGATACATCCATTTCTGCGACGAGTAATTTGGAACGGAGGGAGTATCAATTTTAACCATAGATTGTATTGTTAGTCTAACATCGTTCAGTATTATTCGTCGAGCCTTCATTGTATTATTCGTCGAGCCTTCATTATATGTATGCCCATTCATAAATCCCTTCTGTCCTCCTGACAACAGCTACTTTCAGATGACTTGCTGAAACTGCACTATTACAGCGTACATAAAGCAACCACCCCCCCCCCCCCCCCCCAATAAATACAAATCATTCTACTGTAATTGTTGCATCATGTGCTAGTGCCGTCAGAGTCTTCTCAAAGTTGCAAAAAATAGCGTGGTCCATGTATCGTGTAAATACTGACAAAACACTACAGTGTTTTCCTTGTATAAGAATTTGGAGACAATATCAGGTGGAAACCACATTTTTCAGTGGAAGCTTGGAAACCTGAGCACAGGCTGTTGGATCCTGTGTGTATGGACTAGATCCATCCATCATTGCTACCTGCTATTTGCAAATAAACGCCCGCTGGGTTGCAATGATATTTTGCACATAACCCCTCGGTGTTTACAAGTCATCAAAGCTAGCATCATCGCCCCATGTCTCCACGTAGACGTTTTGTACCAGCGGTGTGAAACTAGTTGCAATCAACATGGGGTAAGCAAGTAAATTTTTTGATATTATATCAGCAAACGCCCCATTTGGGTAAACAAAACAACAGTACACTCTCTCAACACAATTCTGCCAAAGGCAAGTAAAGCAAACAGTTCAATACAAAGATGCTAGGAGTAGAATTAGAACTCTGTCCAACAGAACTCTGCCCCTGAAAAAGAGAACTCTGCCCAGTTCCTAGTAAATTTAAGTAAAGCAAACGACTCAATACAACAGCCGAAACCACGACCAAACACTTGCACTTTACAGGGCACATTCTAACAACCGGAACCATTGCCTAGAACAAATTAAAGTAAACCAAACAGTTCAGTTGCACATAGTGCTGATTATGTAGCACCAATATGAGTCAGTCAAATTCAATAATGCATCACTTCAATACATAAGTACATCAGTTAAGATAATGGTCCGAAAACAGTAATTAACAGTGATGGCAAATCTGCGGATTTGTACATCAGTCATTCAACACCTAGTTCTAGTACACTAGGAGAAGAAAAAACCAATGCAGTACTATTAGTCCTAATAACTTGCAGAAATCTTGCCACCAAGCAACCTGAAAGAAGAGTTGAATCGGTCAGGCAATAGAATTAATTGCAATACCTAATCTCAGCTCACTTCACTAATCAATAGCAATAGAAACTAAACCTGATGGCAAACATCATTTCTACAATTTTCTATGTTCAACCAGTTCCAACATCTTTCTTATTTCCCATCGTACTACACACAATTCTATCGCCATAAGAGTTCCTTGTTGCTGCATTAAGGGTGTGTTTGTTTGGGCTGCAAGTTTCACGGTTGGAGGTTTTGTAACTCTAAATGACTCGATTGTGTCTTTGCTGCAGATGGCTACTCTACACAGAATTTTAACTGAAATTACTGTTTTCAATAGTTTAAACAATGTATTTAAATGAGTTTCATATATAATTTGCTGATTATATAAGTTCAATCATCTATTCCACATGTTGACTTAAATGAAACGACTGGGTTGTAAGTTAATCATCTATGACTACACATGAATGTTTTCAGCCAAAAAATGATGTAAAGATGGCACTAGCAGTACCAGTTCACTGTCAATAGGATTAGTACCAATGGCACACATTCTTTTTCTCGCTGTCAATCACACTACTAGCAGTAGCACACACACATAAATTAATCTAGCAAATTTGCAGAAGCACGTACAAGCCCTAGACACCACTCGAGCTTTCTAAATTTACATACTTATCATCATCTAAATTCCATCTAGGCAGTAGTAGTAGCAGTTCATAGACATATATCACTTTTCATTAGACCACGGTCGCACAGAGCACACACTCTAGGCACATATAGTCATAGACGTATATAACACTTAATTAGGAGAAAGTAAATTATACCTTCCCAATTTCTTCAAGACCAACATCTGCATCTGCTGACAATATGCCACTACTTCGTTCCCTCTCCTACTTCCTTCAAAGGATGTGCTGATTCTAGAGGAGACAACCCAATTAGCTACGACCTTGTCCCCTCGTCTATTTGCTTTGCAAATCTATAGCCCAATCTAGGGAAGAGGGAACCACTAGATGAGCCACGGGAGGAGAACAGGGGAAAGCAGAAAACATGGACACTAGACATCCTCATACCTGGGGACCTAGATCCAGCACGACGTCGTTGGGGAACACTCGGACGAGTACTGGCACGGTTGGCCGGACAATCGCCAGAGAGGAATCAGCTGCGCCGCTCGCTGACCGCAGGCCCACCACGAAACACTCGGAGGAGGACTGTCACTGCTGGCGGGACAATCACCAGAGAGGATTTAGCCGCGCTGCTGGCCGCTTGCTGGCCCAGAGCGGAACGAGGGGGTCCTGCTGGAGGGAAGCATCGTCTCCTAACCCTAGCTTCCCATGGTAGGAACTCGAATCGGGATTGGATGCCGCCATGGGGAAAGGTATGAGACGACTCAGCCTCGGCATGCTTCTGTACCGAAGTACAGAATTATTGCGGGGTCCAATTTGCAATTTGCACGTACTCCCATCTCGCGGCGCACATTTCCAATCCAACGACAGCGGATCAAGTTTCCATGTTTCCGTTGAATGTACGGTTTGCACTAGATATGTACTCAAGAATTTGTACCCTTGTACTGGATTCTTCTGCACAAATTTCAGATTCCCCCCTTCCTCAGTGGAGTACTGGTATGCTGCGCCTTTGGGTTATACTTATGTAATTGATTCCATTTTGAATATACAATGCCATCGATGTAACTTTAGTGAACTTTTGGAGAATACTTGGGTGAAACAGCATGCAACAACTATAGAATTTAGTTTTCCATTCTTTAACTCGACACTCTTTCGGTTATGTGTTAGTACTGACAATGTTTAATACTCCCTCCGTCCCAAAATTCTTGTCTTAGATTTGTCTAGATACGGAGATACATCCGTATCTAGACAAATCTAAGACAAGAATTTTCGATACATCCGTATCTAGACAAATCTAAGACAAGAATTTTGGGACGGAGGTAGTAATAAATTGCCATCTTTCACACTTACAGAGCAGTACAAGTGGTCTTCCGTCAAAAACAAGGACCTGGCAGAGGAGAATATGGCAACAGAGTGGAATAGAAGAAGACCCAAATAAGCCGCCTTGTGAATAACGTAGTTATTTTTAGAACCCTGATGAATAGTTATGTGGAATTAGAACTAACTTGACACTTTTGGAATAGTAATAGAACCTCATATATGTCACTAAAGAAATAAGAACAACACCACAACATAATTTAGTAGCTCCAAATATATGGTTAATGAAGTGAAGGGAAAATACCAAATGGAGGGCTTTTTTTTTAAGAACCGCCCTCAAGGCACTATTCAATAATATATGTGGATTCACATACGATTGTACAACATTGAGAAAATGCAACATATTAAAGTAAATCATGGTAATCATGTCATGTGAGCAAATAATAGGCATAATAAATGCACATGCCATATTGCAAGCATGAACATGAATCATGATTAATGTAACATCGTAAGCACGAACGCAAAGCAGACACGGTAATAACAAGTAATATCTTCACCAAGCTTGCAAACATAATACAAGTGGTAGAGTCATGAATCATGTGTAATGCAAAACATGGCTCACAAATGCATGAAAAAAAGCATAGAAATCTCTACTCTTATAAAAAACCGAGTTGGTGATGATGGTGTGCCTGCCATCTTGTAATATAGACCGTCTGATCTATATGTGACAGGTAGAAAGCAAACTATGACAATTTTACAAAAGATACCCGCACCTCTCTTCACATTTACAGATAAGGCCTTGCCTTGTTCATCCTTATCTCCCACAACCTCATTGCTGAGCAATTAAAAAAGGAAGTCTCTGGAACAATCTGGCATGGTGGCCGCTGCCGGCGCCGTCCATCCCCATGCCTCCGCCCAGTCCGACCACCAGTCACCACCACACCCACTCCTCACCTTATCTCCCATCTTTCTCAAGATATTATTTTTTTCAATGAAATTCTTGAGATACCATTTTTCTGATAAAATTCTTGAGATATCATTAGTTTTTACACATGGGATTACTCTTGCATGGGTCAATCACACCATATGTTTTGTACAAAAATGCATCTTGATGTTCCGTGCAATGCACGGCCATCTTGCTAGTGATCATAAAATGCAAAGTGATCATGGTAAGATGGGCATATAATATGTAATGAAAAGTAACCCATAGCCATGTGAGAGTCATGTAGAAGAAATGCGTGAAGTTCTTGCGCAAAGAGGGTGGTGGAGGGTAAGCACTCTATGGTGGCGCACATCGTTGTTGCTCTCTAGAGCTCGTTTCATCAACTCATGCGCTTGCGAGGTTGACGAGTAACTATGGGGACCTATAAAAGAGACAAATGAACCAACGTGTATGCGTGGTAAATGTACACATCATCCATCATGACATCATCATCGTGATGGAACCATGTGGTGAATGAAGTCGTCAAGAATTGGCGCGTCATCATAATGGGACCTAGCACCAAATGATAAGACACAATAGAGGTAGAGATTAAGTTGTTAGTGTTGAAAGTGTCCTCACATGACCTATCAACTATCTCACTCTCTATATGTGGTGGCTCACTCACTCCCTCGAGGTAGGTGCACTCAATCTCACATATGATGGAGTCACTCATAACACTAAAGTGGTGGTGGGGGTGGCTCTCCTCACATGGGAATTAGGGCATCTCATCATATATGGGGCTAGTGATGAAAACACCCTGACTCTCAATATGGTGGCACAAGTCCCTAAACTCATCTCCAAATGCCGCCGTGGTCGAAGGGAATGCCTTCCGTTATTTTGTTGTCTCCGTGTGATTTATTTGTTTGTTGCATTCATCATCACATCATTCACACTGCATCGACATTTGTTTGTCGTCATTTTCCAAAACTTGCATCAGTTCGTAGTTGCCGGTTCTCTCTGTTCTTGTCATTGACCGTTTCGAGACCAACCGCATTTGCACACGCCTGCGAGAAACAAATTGTTGTCGGGTTGCCCGCCTTTTCTCTCATCTCACCCACAACCCATCTACACAGCTGTAACGCCTAGATAATTAAGCTATAGTAATCCCATGTTAATGGTGCCATGTCATCGTTTTCACTGTTGCTAAATCCCCCTTTGATTCCATCCAGTTTAATTTCAAAATTAAATTAAAGTCAAAAATTTAAAGTTTTCAAAATATCACAACTAAAAAGCTCATAATGTTGCAAATATTCCATAACTAATTATGGTGGTGAACCAACATTTTTATAAAGTGTTTTAATGTCCCAGATTAATCAAAATAGTGGCTTAAGTAATAATGTAATTGCTTTTAAATTATAATAACAGTAAACTATTATATTTAAACCCCAACTAATTGTGGCAGTGGTATATTTAATAATACTAATTTAGAGACTAGGTTTATATTTTACAAATGTAAAAGTAAAATATAATAAATAAGAAAACAGAAAACAAATAGAAGAAAAACAAAAACTACTAAAAAAGAGAGAGAAAGCCCCTACCCCCTGGGCCACGGCCCACCCGAGCCAACCAGCTCACCTACCCATTCCCCCATCGTCCTCCCCCTCCGCTCCACTGTACGCCTGACCGAGTCCCTCGGTCGCCACCTGACCCCCTCGCCGGCCTCGCTGGCGGAGGATAAGGCCGACGCCTCGGTCTCCCCCCTGCCACCTCTCCCACTCGCCCTGCCTCCCCACTCGCCCTCTTTCTCCCTCTCCGCCTCTCCCCCTTCTCCAGATCCGCCGCGTCCGACAAGCCCATCACCATGGACGAGCTTGCCCACGCGTCCACCGTTCTCGCCGCCGCTTGAGACCCTGCCCAGAAGAATCCCCGTACTCCGCGGCCCCGTTTGCACCACCGTGACGGTGCCGAGGACCTCCAAGACGACGCCCGCTCCCTCTTCTTCATCGGGTCGCCACCATCGTCCACCATCGTTGCCATGCTGCTGCTGCTACTAACCCGTCACCGGGCCCCCGTGCGCCCACATGATGAGCTCCGCACCGTATCCTCTCTCTCTCTCTGCCTAGCGCTCGTCCTGTAGCCATTTTGCCACCATTGCCGCGAGCTCGCTACCGCCGTCAATGGCACAACCGCAACCACAACATCTGCTCGTCGCGTCCGAGCCCCCCAGTGTGCTCGTAGCCTCCTGTAGATGCCGCCTGGGCGCCTAGTTCGATTGATCGCCTCGCACCTCGTTGTTTTCGTCGAGCACCCGTGGCCGGCGCCGTCTGCTAGCGCCGCCCTGGCCAAGTCCGGCCACCTCTGCCCTCCCGTTTGCACCGTTGGACGCGGCACACTCACGCGAGTCGAACGCCGCCACCCGTTGGCTTGGCCGTGGCCATGAGCCCGTCCATGCCCGAACTCCGGCGATAGTTCCGCTCGACATCGCCGTCGAATCCACCCGTCCTAGCCCCAAATACGACCACGGGCGGATGCGCACGAGCCCCCTCTTTCGAACGCGCCACTCTGCGCGCCAAATGGTGGCCGGAGGCGCGACCCCGACCACTTCCGGCGAAGCTCTGTCGTGTTTTTGGTCGTCGGCGCGCCACCACCCGCGCTGAAGTGGCTGGCCCGGGGCCACCCCTGGGTCACTGACCCGTGGGCCTAAGGGGCCCGGCCGGCCTGTTGACCTGGTCCACCATGCTGATTGGACCGACCCATGCAGCTGACAGATGGGGCCCACCCCCACTAATTAATAAAATTAGCTGAATTAATTTTAGTTAACCTAAGTAGTTACAGACTAGTGGGCCCTACTGCTTAATTAGTTAGTTTAGTTAATTTTAGTCCACCGGTTAACTTCTCTGTCTATGAGAGGTGGATCCCACGTGTTAGTTTGACCAGTTAGCTGACACTACCGATGTCACCCTGACATCATGCTGACGCAATATTTCCTTTTTCTAAATTAATTTAAATAATAGCAATTTCAAAAAATGTTTTAAACTTAGAAAAATCATATAAAATAAAACCGTAACTTGGTTGAAAATAATTTATATATGAAAGTTTCTCAGAAAAATATGACGAATCCGAATATGCCCTCTATTCGTCTGTCACATGCCCCTAGCATAGCGAACATGGAGCCATCCCCCTCTTTTCATCTGCCAGAAAATGCCAAACTTCGGGAAAACTTTGCCAGATGTTTCCCTCCTTCGTCGATATCGTGTGGCACTGCGTTAGGAGACCCCTAGCACCGCATATTGTCATGTCATGCTTAGTGATGTATCTGTGTGCTTTGTATTTACTGTTTCCTCCCCCTCTTCTCTCCGGTAGATCCCGAGACCGATGCTGCCCTTGTGATCGACTATGTCATCGACAACCCTTCTCCCTTTTCAGCAAAGTTTCCAGGCAAGCAAACCCCCCTTGATCATTACGATATCGCCCATTCCATTCTCTCTCTTGCTTGCATTAGATTTTGCTACTATATTTGATTGCTCCTATTCTGATGCATAGCTTGCTTTTGTAACCTGCCGTTGTACCTTACTTGCTTATCCTAAACTGCTTAGTATAGGTTGGTTAGTGATCCATCAGTGACCCCTCACCTTGTCCCAGTTGCCCCTGCTTGATGACTGATGACTCAATCAACGTGATCGACGTCCAGGGCCCGACACATCACATCACACCCCCTTAATTAGTTGTACGACTCTGCAGAGCTACTATCGAGTGCCGAGGGTGATACCTCGTAACGCACTCCTGATGATATCTCTACAACATAGCTAATCGGTCATGGTCTATCGAGGGTGATTCCTCCTTCACCACCCCCGATGACGACTCTGTCGTGCAACCCCTCAAGCATGAACCTCGAGGGTGATTCCTCCTATGTTCACCTTGATGATTACATCGAGCGAAATCCATCGAGGGTGATTCCTCGGGTTTCCCCCTTGATGCTTTGGAAACACGGTTACCCTGACTTTACTTTAGACCCTTGTTAAAGTCAACCGGGACCGGAGAGCACTCGCGAGAGTTACGGTGGTGGCTGGCTGTTAGCGGTACCACCTAGGATGTGGTGGTACCTCCGGACTTGTTTCGACAGTCGTCGCTTCATTTAATAATGCACTAACTGGTCTGGGTATTTGTTCTAAATTGGCCACTGGCCTATACGCACTAACCACCATGCGGGAACAGTTATGGGCACTCGGCGTCGTACGTTTATTCTAAAATCTCTGTCAGACGTCCAGTTCAGCATTGTGGCATAGTCGGATCGTGCCGGCCATCCGAGGTGGCGCTGGTATCAACCCTGCTCACAATGACCCAGAGTGCAATGGGCGATGGGCCCAAGACCCCGGAGTGCTTAGGATGTACACCGACGGGGACCTCTTTGTGGAACCTAGGTAGGACTACGACGTGTTGACCTTCCGAGGCCGGACATGACCCAGGCAAGTGTGTCCGGCCAGAGTAATCAAGCGTGTTGGGAAATGTGGTGCATCCCTGCAGGGAAGTTATCTATTCGAATAGCCGTGTCCACGGTAATGACGCTTGGAGTTGTATCCTGATCTATTACAACTAGAAATGGATACTTGAGATATGAGATGGATATGTTGGCTCCGGGATTGCTTTCTCACAAGGAGTCGAGGAAGGATCTCTAGGAGTTAATACTACACCATGCTTTAATTATAATATGCTATTATGTACTCTTCTGAATGCTGCAAGATGCTTGAAGATGCTAGTCTTTGATAGGCTAGGCCTTCCCCTCTATATTGGCATTTTTGCAGTTCAGTCCATAGATACAACCCCACTCCTTTGATACCGATGCATACTTAGCATAGTTCTGATGTAAGTCTTGCGAGTACTTTGGATGAGTACTCACGGTTGCTTTGCTACCTCTTTCCCCTATATCCGGTTGCTGCGATCAGATGGTGGATCCTAGGAGCCAGATGCCACCCCCGTCGACTACTACTACTACCCCGACGGAGCCTACTACTACGTGGAGACCGCCGATGACCAGGAGTAGTTAGGAGGTCCCAGGCAGGAGGCCTTGCCTCTTCGATCGTTGTTGCTTTTGTGTTTGCCTCCTTAAGGTAGTCTTGTTTAACCTTATGTCTGTACTCAGATATTGTTGCTTTTGCTGACTCTTGTGTATTCGAGTTGATGTATTCGATCCCTCGAGGCCCCTGGCTTGTAATATGAAGCTTGTATTATTTTAACTTGTGTCTAGAGTTGTGTTGTGATATCTTCCCGTGAGTCCCTGATCTTGATCGTACACATTTGCGTGTATGATTAGTGTACGATTGAATCGGGGGCGTCACAAGTTGGTATCAGAGTCGACTTCCTGTAGGAACCCCCCTTCATAACTCCTTGGCCGAAGTTGTGTCTAGTCATTGGAAAACTTTTACTAACATGGCTTTGTGGCTTACAGACCCACGTTGCCATTGGGTGGTATTAGGATCTTTTATTCATCGTCTATACTCTTGGACTCTAATCTCTCTTCTATACGGGTCAAATGAATTTTCTAACTCTAGCATTAGGATCTCGTGAATCACATTCACACAAAGAGCTAGATTATCTGCAATAATTCCTTTGAAAAGTATATTGAATAATACACACACTGTCATTTGACTCCTTTGAAACGTCTCTGCTTTTAGATGGATCCTATGAGGCAGGTCGTGCGCCACACGACGGCTATTGGAGCCTCAGGATCACTAGCTGCGCTAGCTGAGATGATGACCTATCTAGGTTATCGCTGGCACCCCGAGTACACCGTGTACGAGCAGTACCGTGACTTTAACCAGGAGCAGTACCATGCCATCGTCCGCCTCTATTCTCATGATGGTAACTCCTCTACTGTGCTGCACACTGCTCATGGTGTTGGAGTGAACATCGATATGGCAATCCACGATGCTGCTTATGCTGCTCTGACATGTTTTCGTGGAGAGTATCAGGAGTTGGATACCTCCCCTTTCAGACACATTGCTACCGCATCCAGCGAGGGTGAGCAGGGATACTACACTGCTTCTTACACCACTGTCACCCGCGAGTCCTTCTACCACCAGAACTTTGTTCGACATGCTGATGGTCTAGATCGAGCTAACCGAGCTCTTCGCCATGAGTTACACACCACCTGTGTGCACCTTTACGACGCTCTGATGTAGTTGCACACCTTTTTCGTATCTGGGCAGCTGCCCCGTTCTGTGGTCTACCCAGCCAGGACCATGATGCCCCTGGTGTCGGATGACCCGATGTTGGAGGCTACACCCCCGCTCATGGTTGATATGTCTCCATCGTATCTACTTTTCCTAACGCTTTTCCTCTTTTGCGGACTCTAATTTGCATGATTTCAATGAAACTAACCCGGGCTGATGCTGTTTTCAGCAGAACAACCATTGTGTTGTTTTTGTGCAGAAATAAAAGTTCTCAAAATGGAGCGAAACTTTTTGGAGATTTATTTCAGAATAAATAAAAAACATTGGGACCAAGAACCACCAGAGGGGGTGCCCTGGTTGGGCATGATACACCAGGGCGCGCCACCCCCTCCAGGCACGCCCTGGTGGGTTGTGGTCACCTTGTGCCCCCATGACCCTAATTCCAACTCCATAAATACCTATTTTCGGAGAAAAAAAATAAGAGGAAGTTTCCTCACGTTTCACAATACGGAGCCACCGCCACCTCCTGTTCTTGACCGGGAGGCCAGATCTGGAGCCCGTTTGGGGCTTCGGAGAGGGGAATCTTCGGTCTTCGTCATCACCAACCCTCCTTCATCACCAATTCCATGATTCTCCCCACTGGGAGTGAGTAATTCCTTCGTAGCTCGCTGGCCGGTGAGGAGTTGGATGAGATTCATCATGTAATCGAGTTAGTTTTGTTAGGGCTTGATCCCTAGTATCCACTATGTTCTGAGATTGATGTTGTTATGACTTTGCTATGCTTATTGCTTGTCACTAGCGCCCGAGTGCCATGATTTCAGATTTGAACCGTTTATGTTTTCACCGTTATATCTATCTTCTAGATCCGATCTTGCAAGTCATATTCACATATTACGTGTTATGATCCGTAAACCCCAGTATGACAGTAACTGGGATAGTTTCCGGTGATGACCGTAGTTCGAGGAGTTCATGTATTCACTATGTGTTAATGCTTTGTTCCGGTTCTCTATTAAAAGGAGACGTTAATATCCCTTAGTTTCTTTATGGACCCCGCTGCCATGGGAGGGTAGGACAAAAGATATCATACAAGTTCTTTTCCATAACCATGTATGACTATTTACGGAATACATGCCTACGTTATATTTATGAACCGGAGCTAGTTCTATATCGCCCTAGGTTATGACTGTTATATGATGAATAGCATCCAACGAATTCACCGATCCAATGCCTACGAGTTTTCCACATATTTTTCTTGCTAAGTTACTATTGCTATTGCTGCTATTACAACTGCTACAAAACTGTTACTGCTGTTACCGTTACCATTGCTACTGTTACCACTGCTATCAAAACTATCATATTATTGTGCTGCTGATCACTTTGCTGCAGATATTTAATCTCCAAGTGTGGTTGAATTGACAACTCAACTGCTAATACTTACAAATATTCTTTGGCTCCCCTTGTGTTGAATCTATAAATTTGGGTTGAATACTCTACCCTCAAAAACTGCTGTGATCCCCTATACTTGTGGGTTATCAAGACCTTTTTCTAGCGCCGTTGCCGGGGAGCATAGCTATATTTGTTAAGTCACTTGGGATTATTATATATTTATCACGATAAAAATCTAAAAGATACAACAACCAAGATCGTTCCCTCTAAGACGAGGGGAGGTAAGGAACTGCCATCTAGATCTGCACTTGATTCACCTTTTGTTTGGAGTAGACTTGCAACACCACCATTGTTGGGGAACGTAGCATGCAATTTCAAATTTTTTCCTACGATCACGCAAGATCTATCTAGGGGATTCATATCAATGAGAGGGGGGGAGTGTGTCCACGTACCCTCGTAGACCAAAAGTAGAAGCGTTAGGTTAACGCGGTTGATGTAGTCGAACGTCTTCACGATCCAACCAATCAAGTACCGAACGTACGACACCTCCGAGTTCAACACATGTTCATCTCGATGACGTCCCTCAAACTCTTGATCCAGCAAAGTGTCGAGGGAGAGTTTCGTCAGCACTACGGCATGGTGACGGTGATGTGATCTGTGCAGGGCTTCACCTAAGCACTACGACAATATGACCGAAGGAGTAAACTGTGGTGGGGGGCACCGCACAGGGCTAAGAAACAACTGTTGTGCTTTGGGGTGCCCCCTGCCCCTGTATATAAAGGAGGAGAGGGGGAGACCGGCCAAGGGGCTTGCCATAGGGGGGGGTGAAAGTGCAACTATCCCTAGGTGGTTTTGGTAATTCATAACAACATATAGCTCATTGAGCTAATGCTATTTCCAAGATGATTATTTCAGGAAAGCTCAATGATTGGCATGGCATGGATGTGAAAGTGGAACCCTCAAAATCCTAAGGACAAAGGATTGGCTCAAGCTCAAAAGCTCAAGACTCTTCATTTTATATTTTAGTGATCCAAGATCACATTGAGTCTTTAGGAAAAGCCAATACTATTAAGGAGGGATGAGGTGTTGCTTAATGAGCCTCTTGCTTCATGTGCTTAGTGATATGCTCCAAAACCCTCAACTACTTTCCCATATCCACATATGACCTAAACCCTAAGCCAAACTCGGTCCTACCGATTCTTCCTATCCGGCGCCACCGAGTTTCATTTGTCATAAACCACTGCCAAACCCTAGCAATTCGGTTCTACCGATAAGGATCTCGGTCTCACCGAGATGGGGTTGCGAACTCTCTGTTTCCATTTCGTAACTTGTCGGTCCCACCGAAAGAGCGAATCGGTCCCACCGAGATTGCAATGTAAACTTAGTGTTTCCCTTTTGTAACTTTTCGGTCTCACCGAGTTCCACTCGGTCTCACCGAAAGAGCAAATCGGTCCCACCGAGTTTGCCTGACCAACTCTCTGGTTAGCTAATTACCAAATTCGGTCTCACCGAGTTTGTGTAATCGGTCTCACCGAGATTACGTTATGCCCAAACCCTAACCATATCGGTCCTACCGAGTTGCATGTCAGTCCCACTGAAAATCACTAACGGTCACTAGGTTTACATTTTCGGTCCGACCGAGTTCATTGATTCGGTCCCACCGAGATTGGAAAACTGTGTAACGGTTGGATTTTGTGTGGAGGCTATATATACCCCTCCACCTCCTCCTCATTCGATGAGAGAGCCATCAGAACACACACACCATTCCAACTCATATGTTCTGAGAGAGAACCACCTACTCATGTGTTGAGACCAAGATATTTCATTCCTACCATATGAATCTTGATCTCTAGCCTTCCCAAGTTGCTTTCCACTCAAACCTTCTTTCCACCAAATCCAAATCCTATGAGAGAGAGTTGAGTGTTGGGGAGACTATCATTTGAAGCACAAGAGCAAGGAGTTCATTACCTACACACCATTTGTTACTTCTTGGAGAGTGGTGTCTCCTAGATTGGCTAGGTGTCACTTGGGAGCCTCCGACAAGATTGTGGAGTTGAACCAAGGAGTTTGTAAGGGCAAGGAGATCGCCTACTTCGTGAAGATCTACCACTAGTGAGGCAAGTCCTGTGTGGGCGATGGCCATGGTGGGATAGACAAGGTTGCTTCTTCGTGGACCCTTTGTGGGTGGTTGCTTCTTCGTGGACCCTTCGTGGGTGGAGCCCTGTGTGGACTCGCGCAACCGTTACCCTTTGTGGGTGGTTGCTTCTTCGTGGACCCTTCATGGGTGGAGCCCTGTGTGGACTCGCGCAACCGTTACCCTTTGTGGGTGGAGCCCTTTGTGGACTCGCGCAACCGTTACCCTTTGTGGGTTGAAGTCTCCATCAACGTGGATGTAGGATAGCACCACCTATCCGAACCACGGGAAAAACATCCGTGTCTCCAATTGTGTTTGAAATCTCCAAACCCTTCTCCTTACATTCTTGCAAGTTGCATGCTTTACTTTCCGCTGCCAATATACTCTTTGCATGCTTGCTTGAATTGTGTGATGATTACTTGACTTGTCCCATAATAGCTAAAATCTGCCAAGAACTAAAATTGGGAAAAGGCTAAGTTTTTATTTGGTCAAGTAGTCTAATCACCCCCCCTCTAGACATACTTTCGATCCTACAAGTGGTATCAGAGCTTTGGTCTCCATTTGCTTTGATCTCCATAGCTTTTGGTGGTCATAGCCTTGGTTTCACAACCTAGGAGAGTATGGCGTCTAGCGAGGGAAATTATCACCAGAGGTCCTTACTTTGATGGTACTAATTTTTGGACATAACCCCGTCGGAGCCAAATGAAAATGCATATTCTTGGACATAACCCCGCCGTTTGGGCTATTGTCTGTGTTGGTTTGCAAGGTGACTTCTTTGATGGGAGAGAACCAAACCGTGAAGCTACCGCGGAAGAGTTGAAGATGTTGCAATACAATGCTCAAGCTTGTGATATTCTCTTCAACGGATTGTGCCTCGAAGAATTCAACAAAATCAGCCGTCTTGAGAATGCAAAGGAAATTTGGGACACTTTGATTGATATGCACGAAGGTACCGACTCCGTCAAGGAATCCAAGTTGGATGTGCTTCAAAGCCAACTTGACAAGTTCAAGATGAAGGATGGTGAAGGTGTCGCTGAAATGTACTCTAGGCTTGCTCTCATCACAAATGAGATTGCCGGCTTAGGAAGTGAAGAGATGACCGACAGATTCATCATCAAGAAGATTCTAAGAGCCTTGGATGGAAAATATGATACCGTGTGCACATTGATCCAAATGATGCCCAATTACAAAGATCTCAAGCCAACGGAGGTGATTGGAAGAATTGTTGCTCATGAGATGTCACTTAAGGATAAAGAGGAACTTCACAACAAATCAAGTGGTGCCTATAAAGCCTCATGTGAAATCCCTACATCATCAAGTGAGAAACAAGACTTCAATGAAGAATTGAGCTTAATGGTGAAGAACTTCAACAAGTTCTACAAGAGTAGAAGCAAAGGTAGAAGCTTCAAGTCAAGGTCCTACAATGACAAAATATCTTCTAGTCGAGAGCGAAACTGCTACAGTTGTGGAAGACCCGGACACTATTCCAATGAGTGTACGGCTCCCTACAAGAGAAGAGAAGATTCTCCAAAAAGAAGAAGCAAAGGATCACCACCAAGAGAGAGAAGTAGAGATGATCGTTATGAACAAAGATACTCACGGAGAAGCAAGGATTCGGAAAGGAAGGAAAAATCATCAAGGAGCTATACAAGACGAAGACATCAAGCTCATGTTGGTGAATGGGTATCCGGCTCCGACTCCGACAGCCACTCCGAGAGAAGTTATCACTCCGACTCCGAAGATACTCAAGATGAAGGTGTTGCCGGTCTAGCACTTGTGTCAACCAACTCCTACGACATATTTGACTCACCAAATGAAGGAATTGGAAGATACTTCATGGCCAAAGGTCCTAAGGTAACACACCCCGAGTATGTTGATTTCAATAGTGATGAAGATGACTTGTTAGGTGATGATTTGCTTGGTGACAACTCTAGTGATGAATATGATGATGAAAGACCAATTAATCATGCTAATCAAGATAAAATGAATGACAATGATAAGGAGAAGATTGAGGCTCTAACTAAAGAACTAAAAACTCTTAAGTTAGCTCATGACTCTATCTTCGAAGATCATCGAGAGCTTTTAAGAGCTCATGAGAAATTACGCTTTGAAAAGCTCAATCTTGAGCAAGAGCATGAGTTCTTAAAGGCAATCAATGATGATCTCCGCAAGAAAAGTTCTTCTTACATTGCCAAGCGTTTACTCTTATCTACTTACATGCCTCAAGTCAAGTCTAGTAACAAGAAAGATTCTTACTCTAGCAGTAACAATGATCATGTTAAATCCAATATTGTTGCTTCTAGTAGTTCTCTTGATTCCACTAATGATTCTCTTAGCCAAGTTACACTTGAGCAAGAAAATAGTTTATTGAAGGGAATTATAGAGAAAGGAGTGTACAAAAGCCTTGCCGGGAGTAAGCAATTCGAGGAAATTGTGCGCAAGCAAGGAATGCACCGGAAGAATCAAGGTGTTGGTTTTGAACGAAAGTTCAATGCCAATGGAGTTGAGTGGGAAGAAGATCAATACCCCAAGACAAATTTTGTCCCTCAACAAGAGAAGTATGATGCTTCTTTCAAGGGGACACAAGCTCAAGATGATCTTCCACCACAAGACTATGAGCAAAAAGGCAAGGACAAGCTTCAAGAGGAAATTAATGCATTTGAAGAAGCTCCTAAGACCTTAGTCAAGTGGATTCCCAAGACTACTTCAAGTTCCACTTCATCAAGTACGACTACAACTCCAAGGATTCCCATCAAGATGATGTGGATTCAAAAGAAGAAGAACTAGAGAGTTCTTGAGGGTGACTCCGCCAACATATCTCACTCTTATCATTTTGGCAAGAACAAGTGCAATCAACTTCCATATCGTGCACTAGTTCAAGGAGTCACAAACCCTCTTGTTGGTAAGACAAGGGACAAGGTAACCTAAAAGTTTTCATGGACATCATCTTGTGTGTGCATCACTCTATGTCTATGGATATCCTTGTTTGTTCCTTGTGGGACTAACCCATGTAGGTATTGAAAGTGCAATTCACTCAAATGGATAGCTCCAAGAGATCTACATCAACATTGAGCATCCACATCTTCAATATCTACATGAAGTCATCATCGACAAAACCCAAGGTTAGTTCATCCCTCTTAGGGGGGATATCACATCTAGGGGGAGCTTTACTCTAAGACTTGAGCTAAAGCAACTCTAAAGATGTGAACATAACAATGCTTTATGTAAAAGTGGTAACCCCACTTGAGTTTAAACGATGAGTATGACCTATGATCAAGTGTTCTCACTTGGCTCCTAAGTCAATATACTCATATATAGATGACCTAGTCATCGCAAATTGCTTGATAGATGCTAGAATTGGTTGTGCATGCCTTGTCACATATTTCATTTGCCATCTTATTGTGTGAGCATGCTGGTTGCATATTTTACTCATTCAAGGACATCCACTTGTTGTTTTGATTGTTCGGTTTTATCTTCTTTTGCCAAGTGGATGGACAAGAATGCCTAAGAACCTCCTCTAGCTATCTATGCTTTTCTCGTCTCAAACTCTATTCATGCTGCATCACAAAATTTGATCAAGTCAGATTCGAACCACTCTATGTGAGGAGCACTCGGAGTCCCCGATTCGTCATAGACTTAAACTTCCAAAACCTCTTTATGATTCTCGGTCTGACCG
This sequence comes from Triticum urartu, assembly GCF_003073215.2. Classification (NCBI taxonomy): domain Eukaryota; kingdom Viridiplantae; phylum Streptophyta; class Magnoliopsida; order Poales; family Poaceae; genus Triticum; species Triticum urartu. Next base: position 280,875,308 of record NC_053025.1, read on the forward strand.
ATACTCCACTTTCGGTCCTACCGAGATCATTAAGTTGATCTAGGTTTTCGATCTCGGTGCAACCGATTTGAACCTTTCGGTCACACCGAGTTTCAGTAACTGCACGCAGTTATGAATCTTGGTGCCACCGAATCGTTCCACTCGGTCACACCGATAGGGTCGGGCTATATATAGTCACGGGCAAAATTTGGAAATTTCTCCGAACCTCTTCGCCCGCGCGATAGCCTGTTCTGCCCTCGTGGTCTCCGGATCGTCCTCTCACCGCCAGCCGCCTCCAGTCGCTGGTCTCCGTCGCCGTCAACGGGAATTCTGCCCCGCCGTTGCCGCCGTAGCAAGTCCCCGCCGAACTAGGGTATGGACTTGATCTTTGTGCTATTCCTCCATCTGATTCCTAGCACATTGTGATCATATTGATTCTAGCCACGTTTGATAAACTTCTATCCAGTCAAAACGCTCGTAGATTAGGTTTGATTCGAAAATTCTAGGTTTAGGTTTCCGCCGAAACCATCTCGGACCCACCGAGTTGAAAAACTCGGTCCCACCGATTTGGCTTATGCCATTGCACAAGTGAGACTCGGTCTGACCGAGAATTACTTATCGGTGTGACCGATTTTGGAACTCTGTGAAACCCTAGCAGTCTCGGTGCCACCGAACTGTGACTCGGTCCTACCGAGTTCACTAGTTTAGGTTCCAAAACTGCTTCGGTATCACCGAGTTTGAAAATCGGTAGATCCGAGATGATTTCAGTAGGAAACTAAAACTAAGTTTTTGGATCATTCTTTTTGCAAAAATCTCTGCATTTTGTGATGCTCATCCTTTCTACCTCATCTATAATCTGTTCACAGGGTCAGCAGTCAGAGCTTACAGCACGTCAGACCAAAGTGATAGCCAGAACATGTCAGAACAACAAGTGGTGTTGAGTGAGGGCACTAGTCCCTCCAGCTCTTCTGATGAAGGCAGCAGGAGCACTCCTAGCAACTTGCCAAAGGCTGCCACGAGACAGAGGAAGAAGAGGACTTCAGATTCCGAAGATGAAGACTATGTGGCAGAGGAAGAGGCCACTTCCAAGAGAGTTGAGCCAGCTCAAGGCACAAAGCCAGGGCTAAAAATCAAAAGGCCAGCAGGCAGGCAGCCCATGTCAAAGGCAAGAGCCTCAACTGAGAAGCCCACTCCCCAAGAGCCGGTTGCTGCAGAAGGCAAGAAGAGAAAGGAAAGGGTGAAGAAGACTGTGGCTAGAGTACTTGGCAAAGCTTCCATCATGGAAGAGGAGGAAGAAGAAGAGGTAGCTGCACCAGCACCCACGGCACCCAAGCTAATGGGAGATGCCATAAAATCAGGGGGAGCTGCTTCCAAGGCCAAGCCAGCTCCAAAGCCAAAGCCCAAGAGGAACACATGGAGCATTCCTGCAGCTGAGAAGAACAAGTCCCCAGTGCCTGAGACTGTTGCTGAAGAAGAGGAAGAGAATGTCCTAAGGAAGCTAAAGCCCAAGATCCCAGACCACAACGATGCTCATCCTGTGGCTGAGGACATGAAGCTCAGGAGAGATTCAGGGCTGAGGAAGTGGAGAGAAGCAGACCCATATGCTTCAAGGAGAAGGACTGCCGTGGACTACAGGTTTCATACCAAGGAGCAGCAGGATTTTTATGAGACAGTGCTGCTAGATAAGAAGCCCATTGTCTGTGATATGTGATGGGTTGATTGGACATACATCAAGGACAATGAGGAGCACTATCCTGGAGTGCAAGACAGCTTCATAGCTTGTGGAGTAGCTGACTTTGTTGGGCAGAAGCTCACAAAGTGGAACGAGGAACTCATCATGCAGTTCTACTCCACAGCTCACTTTTATCCAGATGGGAGGATCACATGGATGTCTGAGGGTACAAGGTACCAATCCACAGTTGCTGAGTGGGCACAGATCATTAATGCCCCAGAGGAGCAAGATGATGACTTGGATATCTATGCCAAGAAGAAAATGGACCACAACTCAATGTCAAATATGTACAAGGAGATCCCAAATGAAGCACTTGATACCTTCAAGTTTGGCTCAGTACATTACCTTCTGTCAGGGCTCCCGACTATCAATTGGATCTTGAGGCACACCTTACTGCCCAAGTCTGGAGATCACAAGATGATCAGAGGCCATGCTATCAACTTGCTACATGTGTTTGATGTGCCTCAGAAGTTCAAGGTGATGAGCCTCATAGTGGAAACAATCAAGAGAACTGCAGCAGATCAGAAGAGGAGCTGCGGATATGCCCCTCAAATTCAGGAGCTCATCAACTCCAAGATGGGCACGGGCATATATTTATTGGATAAGGAACATTTGCCCATCCGTCCAGATTTTGAGAACAATGAAGTTGTGATGACTGAGAACGAGCCATCATCTGCCCAAGCATACGCAAAGAAGGAGAAGGCGAGGAAGGAGAAAGCTGCCAAGATGCCAACTCAAGAGGAGGCATCTGAGTATTTCTTGAAGACCAAACAAGAGCAGCTTGGTTACTTGATTGCATCCACGCTGAGGATTGAGCAAAGTCTGGCCACCCTCACTCAAAATCAGCAGAGCCTAGAGAGAATCATGGAACAGAAGTTCTATGACTTGGATGTCAAAGTAACGGAAGTTCAGTCTACAGTGGAGCAGCTCCAGGAGGACATGCAGGAGAGGAGAGGCAGGACTACTACTCATGCCTTTGCCAGAGTGCCAAGAGGTCCGAGGTCGTCTGCCGTGCCAGTTGCTGACACAAGAGCCACCACCGCAGCACCAGCCACAGCCTCAGTTCCACCAGCTCCAGTATCTACTTCAGCTCCAACTCCAACGTCTACTTCAGCATCTACCGAAGCCTTCGTCCTTGGAGTGATCCGGACTCCACCACCACCTGAAGATCAAGCCTGAGCGTCGATCTAGTGCTATGCATTTTCTAGGAACTTTTTGGTAACTTGTTGCCAAAGGGGGAGAAGATGTATAGATCATAGGCTTCGAGAGAGAGAGTGTTGCCTTTCTCTCTTGCTTTATTTGGTGGTTTTTCGAACTTGTTTGCTTTTGAGTGCTTAAGATACTATGCTTGTGAGACATTGATGATCATGTGTTTGATCATAAGCTACACTTAATGCTTGCTTAATGCTATTATCTTATCTATCTTATGTGATCATTCATTATTCTTGGTGATGAGTGCATGTATTTCATTCTTATCATTTTAAGCGCTCCACCAAGATGTATGTGACATGGAAGAGTAACCCATGACTCTAACTGCTTGTGCATTTGCAGTCCAAAGCAAATTTTAAATATGCACAAATTTAGGGGGAGCTCTTACTTATCACATACTTTTCAAAGCGACGATATATTTCATGCTTATTATCATTTGTCGAAGCTTTGATCTATATGTTGTCATCAATTACCAAAAAGGGGGAGATTGAAAGTGCAACTATCCCTAGGTGGTTTTGGTAATTCATAACAACATATAGCTCATTGAGCTAATGTTATTCCAAGATGATTATTTCAGGAAAGCTCAATGATTGGCATGGCATGGATGTGAAAGTGGAACCCTCAAAATGCTAAGGACAAAGGATTGGCTCAAACTCAAAAGCTCAGGACTCTTCATTTTATATTTTAGTGATCCAAGATCACATTGAGTCTTTAGGAAAAGCCAATACTATTAAGGAGGGATGAGGTGTTGCTTAATGAGCCTCTTGCTTCATGTGCTTAGTGATATGCTCCAAAACCCTCAACTACTTTCCCATATCCACATATGACCTAAACCCTAAGCCAAACTCGGTCCTACCGATTCTTCCTATCCGGCGCCACCGAGTTTCATTTGTCATAAACCACTGCCAAACCCTAGCAATTCGGTTCTACCGATAAGGATCTCGGTCTCACCGAGATGGGGTTGCAAACTCTCTGTTTCCCTTTCGTAACTTTTTGGTCCCACCGAAAGAGCGAATCGGTCCCACCAAGATTGCAATGTAAACTCAGTGTTTCCCTTTTGTAACTTTTCGGTCTCACCGAGTTCCACTCGGTCTCACCGAAAGAGCAAATCGGTCCCACCGAGTTTGCCTGACCAACTCTCTGGTTAGCTAATTACCAAATTCGGTCTCACCGAGTTTGTGTAATCGGTCTCACCGAGATTACGTTATGCCCAAACCCTAACCATATCGGTCCTACCGAGTTGCATGGTCAGTCCCACTGAAAATCACTAACGGTCACTAGGTTTACATTTTCGGTCCGACCGAGTTCATTGATTCGGTCCCACCGAGATTGGAAAACTGTGTAACGGTTGGATTTTGTGTGGAGGCTATATATACCCCTCCACCTCCTCCTCATTCGATGAGAGAGCCATCAGAACACACACACCATTCCAACTCATATGTTCTGAGAGAGAACCACCTACTCATGTGTTGAGACCAAGATATTTCATTCCTACCATATGAATCTTGATCTCTAGCCTTCCCAAGTTGCTTTCCACTCAAACCTTCTTTCCACCAAATCCAAATCCTATGAGAGAGAGTTGAGTGTTGGGGAGACTATCATTTGAAGCACAAGAGCAAGGAGTTCATTACCTACACACTATTTGTTACTTCTTGGAGAGTGGTGTCTCCTAGATTGGCTAGGTGTCACTTGGGAGCCTCCGACAAGATTGTGGAGTTGAACCAAGGAGTTTGTAAGGGCAAGGAGATCGCCTACTTCGTGAAGATCTACCACTAGTGAGGCAAGTCCTGTGTGGGCGATGGCCATGGTGGGATAGACAAGGTTGCTTCTTCGTGGACCCTTTGTGGGTGGTTGCTTCTTCGTGGACCCTTCATGGGTGGAGCCCTGTGTGGACTCGCGCAACTGTTACCCTTGGGTGGAGCCCTGTGTGGACTCGCGCAACCGTTACCCTTCGTGGGTTGAAGTCTCCATCAACGTGGATGTAGGATAGCACCACCTATCCGAACCACGGGAAAAACATCCGTGTCTCCAATAGCGTTTGAATTCTCCAAACCCTTCCCTTTACATTCTTGCAAGTTGCATGCTTTACTTTCCGCTGCCAATATACTCTTTGCATGCTTGCTTGAATTGTGTGATGATTGCTTGACTTGTCCCAAAATAGCTAAAATCTGCCAAGAACTAAAATTGGGAAAAGGTTAAGTTTTTATTTGGTTAAGTAGTCTAATCACCCCCCCTCTAGACATACTTTCGATCCTACAGGGGGGAACCGACTAGGACTCCTAGTCCAAGTCGGCCCCCCCTTCCTTTCTTTCGAAGGGGGAAAGGGGAAGGAGGAGGGGGAAGGAAAGTGGGGCCGCACCCCCTTCCCCTTGTCCAATTCGGACAACCCATGGGGGGGCCTCCCATTGTGGGCTTCCCTCTCTCTCCCCTATGTCCCATGTAGGCCCATTACTTCCCCGGGGGGTTCCGGTCAAGGTTGTCAGAATCGCGATTCTGTTATACGATTCTACGACTTTACGATCCAAACTAACCCTCTGATTCTACGATTTTAGTTCATAGAATCTATGTTTTTACTATCCTGATAGTGAAGATTCTATGATTTGGGATCCTACCATCAGAGGTCTGATCCGATTCAAAATTGCGCTTCTGACAACCTTGGTTCTGGTAACCTCCCGGTACTCCGAAAAATACCCGAACCACTCTGGAACCATTCCGATGTCCGAATACTATCGTCCAATATATCAATCTTTACCTCTCGACCATTTCGAGACTCCTCGTCATGTACGTGATCTCATCTGGGACTCTGAACAATCTTTGGTCACCAAAACACATAACTCATAAATACAAATCGTCATTGAACGTTAAGAGTGCGGACCCTGCGGGTTCGAGAACTATGTAGACATGACCGAGACACATCTTCGGTCAATAACCAATAGCAGAACCTGGATGCTCATATTGGTTCCTACATATTCTACGAAGATCTTTATCGGTCAAACCGCAGTGACAACATACGTCATTCCCTTTGTCATCGGTATGTTACTTGCCCAAGATTCGATTGTCCGTATCTTCATACCTAGTTCAATCTCGTTACGGACAAGACTCTTTACTCGTTCCGTAATGCATCATCTCGCAACTAACTCATTAGTTACATTGCTTGCAAGGCTTATTGTGATGTGCATTACCGAGAGGGCCCAGAGATACCTCTCCGATACTCGGAGTGACAAATCCTAATCTCGACCTATGCCAACCCAACAAACACCTTCAAAGACACATGTAGATCATCTTTATAATCACCCAGTTACGTTGTGATGTTTGATAGCACACAAGGTGTTCCTCCGGTATTCGGGAGTTGCATAATCTCATAGTCAAAGGAATATGTATAAGTCATGAAGAAAGCAATAGCAATAAATCTTATCGATCGTTATGCTAAGCTAACGGATGGGTCTTGTCCATCACATCATTCTCCTAATGATGTGATCCCGTTCATCAAATGACAACACGTGTCTATGGTCAGGAAACTTAACCATCTTTGATTAACGAGCTACTCAAGTAGAGGCATACTAGGGACACTCTATTTTGTCTATGTATTCACACATGTATCAAGTTTCTGGTTAATACAATTCTAGCATGAATAATTAACATTTATCATGATATAAGGAAATATAAATAACAACTTTATTATTGCCTCTAGGGCATATTTCCTTCAGTCTCCCACTTGCACTAGAGTCAATAATCTAGATTACATTGTAATGATTCTAACACCCATGGAGTCTTGGTGCTGATCGTATTTTGCTCGTGGAAGAGGCTTAGTCAACGGGTCTACAACATTCAGATCCGTATGTATTTTGCAAATCTCTATGTCTCCCTCCTTGACTTGATTATAGATGGAGTTGAAGCGTCTCTTGATGTGTTTGGTTCTCTTGTGAAATCTGGATTCCTTCGCTAAGGCAATTGCTCCAGTATTTTCACAAAAGATTTTCATTGGACCCGATGCACTAGGTATTACACCTAGATCGGATATGAACTCCTTCATCCAGACTCCTTCATTTGCCGCTTCCGAAGCAGCTATGTACTCCGCTTCACACGTAGATCCTGCCATGATGCTCTGCTTGGAACTACACCAACTGACAGCTCCACCATTCAATATAAATACGTATCCGGTTTGCGACTTAGAGTCATCCGGATTAGTGTCAAAGCTAGCATCAACGTAACCATTTACGACAAGCTCTTTGTCACCTCCATAAACGAGAAACATATCCTTAGTCCTTTTCAGGTATTTCTGGATGTTCTGGATGCTGTCCAGTGATCCACTCCCAGATTACTTTGGTACCTCCCTGCTAAACTTATAGCAAGGCACACATCAGGTCCGGTACACAACATTGCATACATGATAGAACCTATGGCTGAGGCATAGGGAATAACTTTCATTTTCTCTCTATCTTCTGCAGTGGTCGGGCATTGAGTCTAACTCAACTTCACACCTTGTAACACAGGCAAGAACCCTTTCTTTGACTGATCCACTTTGAACTTATTCAAAACTTTATCAAGGTATGTGCTTTGTGAAAGTCCAATTAAGCGTCTTGATCTATCTCTATAGATCTTGATGCCCAATATATAAGTAGCGTCACCGAGGTCTTTCATTGAAAAATTCTTATTCAAGTATCCTTTTATGCTATCTAGAAATTTTGTATTATTTCCAATCAACAATATGTCATCCACATATAATATTAGAAATGCTACAGAGCTCCCACTCACTTTCTTGTAAATACAGGCTTCTCCAAAAGTCTTTATAAAATCATATGCTTTGATCACACTATCAAAGCGTATATTCCAACTCCTAGAGGCTTGCACCAGTCCATGAATGGATTGATGGAGCTTGCACACTTTTTTAGCACTTTTAGGATCGGCAAAACCTTCTGGTTGCATCATATAAAACTCTTCTTTAAGAAATCCATTAAGGAATGCAATTTTTACGTCCATTTGCCAAATTTCATAATCATAAAATGCGGTAATTGCTAACATGATTCGGACATACTTAAGCATCGCTACGGGTGAGAAGGTCTCATTGTAGTCAACTCCTTGAACTTGTCGAAAACCTTTCGCAACAAGTCGAGCTTTGTAGACAGTAACATTACCATCAGCGGTAGTCTTCTTCTTGAAGATCCATTTATTCTCTATGGCTTGCCGATCATCGGGAAAGTCAACCAAAGTCCATACTTTGTTCTCATACATAGATCCCATCTCAGATTTCATGGCCTCAAGCATTTTGCAGAATCTGGGCTCATAGTTCGTAGGTTCGTATGGTCTAATAACACGACTTCAAAAGGATTACCATACCACACTGGTGCGGAACATACTCTGGTTGACCTACAAGGTTCGGTAGTAACTTCAATCTGAAGTTTCATGATCATCATCATTAGCTTCCTAAATTTGGCGTAGGCATCACTGGAACTAATTTCTGTCATGAACTACTTTCCAATTCTACAGAAGGTACAACTACCTCATCAATTTATACTTTCCTCCCGCTCACTTCTTTCGAGAGAAACTCCTTCTCTAGAAATGATCCATTTTAGCAACAAATATATTGCCTTCGGATCTATGATAGAAGGTGTACTGTAACGCCCACGACGCGGCTATATCTCCCACGTGTCGGAGGCACGACTTAGACATACCGCATGGTAGGTTTGTCGCAAGTGGGGTAATCTTCACACAATCCCATGTACTGAATAAGAAAGGGATAAAGAGTTGGCTTACAATCGCCACTTCACCCAAATACAAGTTAAACATACATCATCCAAAGTACAATCAAGGTCCGACTACGAACCAAAATATAAAGAAGACAACCCCAAATGCTAGATCCCCGTCGTCCCAACTGGGCTCCACTACTGATCAACCGGAAAAGACACAACACAACGATCAAGATCTTCATCGAGCTCCCGCTTGAGCTCGGTTGCGTCCTGCACTGGTATCGTCGACACCTGCAACTGTTTGAAGTATCTGTGAGTCACGAGGACTCAGCAATCTCACACCCGCGAGATCAAGACTATTTAAGCTTATGGGTAGGAAAGGGGTAATGAGGTGGAGCTGCAGCAAGCACTAAGCATATATGGTGGCTAACATATGCAAATAAGAGCGAGAAGAGAAGCAACACAACATTCGAGAAGCTAGAAGTAATCAAGAAGTGATCCTGAAACTACTTACGCCAAGCATAACTCCAAACACCACCGTGTTCACTTCCCGGACTCCGCCTGAAGAAGAGACCATCATGGCTACACACACGGTTGATGCATTTTAATTAAGTCAAGTGTCATGTTCTCTACAACCGGACATTAACAAATTCCCATCTGCCACATAACCACGGGCAACGACTATCAAAGTTTAACCCTACAGGGGTGTCCCAACTTAGCCCATCACAAGCTCTCACGGTCAATGAAGGATATTCCTTCTCCCGGAAGACCCACCAGTCTCGGAATCCAGGTTACAAGACATTTCGACAATGGTAAAACAAGACCAGCAAAGCCGCTGGAATGTGCCGACAAATCCCTGATAGGAGCTGCACATATCTCGTTCCAGGGCATACCGATTGTCCAACTTCCGGTAGGCCAGCCCAGAGTTGCCCCTGGTGGCCACCGGCGTTGACAGGTTGGACCAACACTCAGAGGAACACTGGCCCGGGGGGGTTAAAATACGATGACCTCGGGCTCCGAAACCCAAGGGAAAAGCTTAGGTTGTTAGGCAAATGTAAAACCAAGGTTGGGCCTTGATGGAGGAGTTTTATTCAAAGCGAACTGTCAAGGGGTTCCCATAACACCCAACCGCGTAAGGAACGCAAAATCAAGGAACATAACACTAGTATGACGGAAACTAAGGCGGCAAGAGTGAACCAAAACACCAGGCATAAGGCCGAGCCTTCCACCCTTTACCAAGTATATAGATGCATTAATTAAAATAAGAGATATTGTGATATCCCAACATATCCATGTTCCAACATGGAACAAACTTCAACTTCACCTGCAACTAGCAACGCTATAAGAGGGGCTGAGCAAAAGCGGTAACATAGCCAAACAACGGTTTGCTAGGAAGGTGGGTTAGAGGCTTGACATGGCAATATGGGAGGCATGATATAACAAGTGGTAGGTAGCGCGACATAGCGATAGAGCGAACAACTAGCAAGCAAAGATAGAAGTGATTTCGAGGGTATGGTCATCTTGCCTGAGATCCGCAAGGAAGAAGAACGAGTCCATGAAGAAGACAAACGGACGTAGTCGAACGGATCCTCACAAACGCAATGTTACCGAAACTATCCAGAAGAAGCAACACCGGAAAGAAGCAAACAACATGGTAAACACAACAAGCATAAACATGGCATGATGCACAACCAAGTATGATGCATGTCCGGTTTAAAGAGGCATGGCATGGCAAAGTGCACAAACAACACTACAAGTTAAGTGGAGCTCAATATGCAACAAGTTGCATATTGACGAAACACCACATCAATTATTTAGTTCGCTCTCGTTTATGTACCCAACAATATTAAATGTTGTAAAACATGGCAAGAGGTGAGGCAAAAGTAAACTACACATTTTAGGCAATTTTAAGTGAGGCCGGAAACAACAAATAACCATTCCGGTAAATCCCCACATGTCATTTAGCAATTGAAACAAACAACAATTTAAACATTCTTGATGTTGTTATCATGATGCGGATGACATTTGCAAGTTTTATGCAATAATTATGAAAATGTTGATAAGAGCATGATATGAAGCGTTTTGTCATCGTGGCGGAAACGAAAGGGGTGCCACGGCAATGAATCCTAAAATGATGCCACGGCAACATATCGGTTCCGGTAGCTCATGGAGATACCGGTGCAAAGGAAGTGTGGCGGGAGCGTGCAAAAGATGGTGGGGTGATCCCGGTTACCGGGTTCCCACGGGTGGACGGCATGACAACAAGGAGGAACAACTAACATTCACGGGCGAATACAACATCTAAACATGCATCTCATACATCGCAAGCATTCGTCCACGGGGTCATCGGCTCGGCGGTTATACCTTCGAAGCATGCGGTTCGGGACGGTGCAATGTAGAGGAAGTAGACGTCCTCGGGACGGTTGTAGTGGAAGTAGTGGTACTATCGGTCCTCGGTGATGGTAGTGGAAGTAGTGGCTCGCGAGTTGAAGAGTAAGTGGTCGTTCATGTTCGAGAAGCGGTAGAGGTATGGGTCTTCGATAATGGTCGTCGTACATGCTCCGAGTTCGTCGGTAGAGGTTCTCACATGCTCCAGGTTCGTAGGTAGAGGTTCTCGCGATCTCGGCGATGGTAGTGGTACCCGTTTTCGTAGACGTTCGGGGTCGTGGGTAGTTGAGCATAGTCTTTGTTGGACTTGACGGATCCGATGCCTCTGGTACATGTTCGTTTTCAAAGAGGTACTTGGCGTTCTTTGTCTCGTAGTGTAGTCGAACTTGGAGCTTCGTGGAATTTGGCGGTTCATCACGTAGACGTGCACGAGGTCACACTTGGGGTTTCCTGGAACTTGACGGGCACGAGGATCTGTCGATGAGGTCCGACAGCCGGACGGGGCGGACAGCGAGGAGATCGGGCGGAGGCGACGCTGAACGGCAAAGACAACACGATCTCCTGCTCCTGCGGGTCTTCAGCCAGCGGTAAAGCTGCTCCGGCTAGGCACGAGCAGGGGAAACAGAGCAGGCGGGCTGGCGGCCTGTGTGAGCAACACACAGGAGGGCGGCACAACAGGAAGCAGGGCCGGCTGGTCGGCAGGGCGAGAACGACGGCGACCGGTGCTAGGGCCCCGATGAGCTCCGGCCACAACGACGGGGACGAGCAGCACAAGGATCGGGAGCTCGTCTCCTGATCGAGTGGAGGCAGCAGGAGGCAGAGGCGGCGAGCTTGGCGCACCGGAGGTGGGGACGGGGTCCTGTCGACAAGGTCTGGCCGGGAACGGGCAAGGGCGGTGGAGGCTGGCTTGATCTGGTGGTGGAGGAGACAGCAGGAGGTCGCCGACGCGAAGGAGAAGGAGGAGCGAGTAGGGGAACGGAGTGGCTGGCGGAAGAGCAACTCTGGCGCTCGAGGTCGAGCTCGCGCTCGAGGGGAAAGGGTGAGTGCTCGGGGCTCCTCCATGGCGCGAGGAGGAAGACGAGGGAGAGTGGGGGTCGAGGTAGCACTGGAGGGAGATGGGGATCGGGATCCTCTCCTGGCAGCGCTGGTGGGAACGAGAGGGAGAGGACGAGGGGATCGTTTGGGGCTAGGGTTAGCAGCGGTTGGGCCTATGGGCCGGTGCGGGAGGAGGCTCAAGAGGCCGGTGGGGATGGATTGGGCCTAGAGAGGCCTGTTGGCTATGCTCTCTCTCCCTCACTCCTCTTTATCTTTAACTGAAAAACAAATAAAGAGAAGAAAAATAAAGAGGGGGTTAGGGAAAGAAGTTGAACACGCGGATAATTTTCCCGGACTCACAAAAATGTGCTAGTTCCGAGAAAATAGAAAAGGCCATGATAGAAAGATTTAAATACAAACTCATTTGATTTAAATTCAAATGATTTGAATAGGAAGTGAGGGTTGGGAAGGTCCAAAAATGTTTCGAATTTTTGGTGGAGCTCCGGAATATGATGAAAGAATATATGGCAAGGTTGGAGACCAAGAATTAAGATAACAAAGGCATTGGGATAATTTGCAAGTGTGTTATGGTGAATTCCAAAAGAATGGAATATTTATTATAGCTCCCTAATATTGGGATATATGTTGTAAAGAGAATCACCATGTGAATTCCCTTGGTTTAAATGTACCGAAGATCCATGCAATTTATATAATTGAGTTATTTAAAAAGGGTTGCATGAAGACATGATGCAATGCAAAATAATGCTATGAAGAAAGCAACAGACAAACGAAACACATGACAACAACGAAAAACATGGAAGCCATCTGGAGCGTCGGTCTCGGGCATTACAACACTCCACCACTACAAGAGGATCTCGTCCCGAGATCTAGGATGGCACCGGAGGGAACCGGAAGGGTAGAAAAGAGGTAAAACTAAATTGCTTCTTTGACAAATGAGTGAAACCAAAGAACCTTGCGAGGTTGAACAAATTGAAAGAAGAATACAATGGAGATGAACGAGATTGCGAACACTTGGTTAGATAAGAGGAACATGGGATACGACGAGAACCAAGAGGTTAAGTGACAAGATAGATATTGAAACCACTCCGGTTAAAACAAGATAGAGGCGGAATAAGAACGAAAGAATTTAGATAACACTCCGGTTAATTGGATAAGCACAAAAAGAACACGATCCTCACAATTCGATATGAAAAGAGTGAAAAGAGCAACCTCACAATGCCTCCGGAAGAAAGAATAGAAGATAGATCATTAGGAAGAAAGAAAGTAGAATAAAATGATAACTTCTACCACCACTGAATTTGATAGCATCCTTAGGAAGAAGGATCGCATGGAGTTGTTGAAAATTAAACAACAAAAGAATAAGGTTGTTGTGGGCTTAAGGAAACATCTCAAAATTATGAGGTGACAAACGACCACTAACGAAAACCATTGATTTGATTGAGAGCACCAAAGAGACGAAAAACTTTTTCCACCAAGATGATAAAGAGATAACTTGGGTCATTGTTAAGCACCACAATAGTAACAGTCCTAAGGAAAAGCTTTAGGTGAAATATAACCCAAGATAACTCCAATGAAGAGATTGATGGGTTGAAAAGATCTCGTGAATGAATTGAAAATGATGGTTTTAAAATATGTCATTTTGGACAACTTGTGAATCATGAAACACAAAGAAATTGTCAAAAATGACATAATACCACCTCAAAAGATAAGGTAGGAAGAATTGCACTTCGTAATGCAAGAAGAGGAATACTTGATCTCCTCAAAAAAAACATGTGTTGAGCACCACGTTTATTTTAGAGTAAAGCTTGGTGGATCATAACTTTGAGAGAAAATCTTGAGGACAATTGAAGAATGAAAGGAATCCTTGATGAACCACGAAGTAGAGCCTCCATGAAGAACTCCGGTAACAAAATGATGATAAAAAGAAAGAGAAATTGAAAACACAAGGTGAAGCCTTGTAATGATTTAGATGGATCTTCGTGATGATATAATTGAGAGAGCTTGGAACTCCAGGAAAAGAAAAGATGAAACAATTGAAACCGAGAATTTGATGAACCTCCGGAATAAGGAATTGAATTTTACTTGATGAAACAAGAATAAGAATTACATTATGATTATCCTTCATCAATTAAATTGATGACACACAATGAATTTGGCATACTACTCATTTTCATTGAAAAGGATTCAGGAGAGATATAGCGCAATCTTGAGAGGGTCTTCAACGAACCACCGGTAGGATTGAAACAACGAATAAATTGATATGATAACGAAGGAGGAGAAATCTTGAACGAACCACCGTAAGAATTGAAAATGGAAGTAGAAAAGGCACAATTCACCGGAAAGAATTGGAAAAACGAATGAAGGTACTTGAGGGAATTTATATAGAGAGAACGGAGAGATCATGAGGTGGCTAGATAATACTTGAGCAATGCACCGGTAAGATTTGGAGAACGAGGGCTGAAAGCTGGAATGAATAATTCTGAGATGATGGGCTCCAGAGAATCGAACTGAAAAGACTCCTGAATTGTCCCGGATAGGCGAAAAGAATTCTCACAATCACAAACAATTATGAGAGGATGGCACCAAGCTTGAACTACAAATCTTCAAGAGAACGAAACAAGATTTAAGAGAAACTCTTCTTCGGTCTTCGAATGCTGAGAAAGATGCTGAGAAACACCAGCATGAATTGTTGAGACACTCCAAAATAATGAAGAATATAAAGGTTGAATCAACAATGAAAGGAATGTGAAAGATCTTGGAGAAAGACATTTGACTGATGGTAACTGATTCTTACGTCAAACTTTGTAACGACTTTGAGAATAGCTCCGAAAAAATTAGAAGAGTCAGGTGAGATCTTGGGGAAAGACCTTTGGGTTAGGTCCCACTCAAGAGAAACACCGTTGGAATGATTCTGAAGAGAGATCGCATCGATTGAATTGAATGATATAATAATCTCCAAATAGCTTGAAATGAATACGAATAGAAGCACGAATCTTCCGAGATATCTTCAGCACAACAGAACAAATGGAAAGCGAGAGGTGAATGATTAAGAGGTCCTCCGGCATGAGAAAGCATTTTAAATGAGAAAGGGGATATGATCAACACCGAAAGCTTGAATTGAATCACCCGAAGAAGAAAAGAGAACGAGGAATGATAACCTTGAAGCTTCCTTAGCATCTCCATGGTAATTCACCGGATCGAAACTTGAAAGAAAAGGATGAAGAGACTTCACATGAATAAAATGGATAGTTTATTAATAAATGTGATTCCTTAAAGAAAAGGGGGGGGGGGGGGGAAAAACAAAAGGTAGCTTGGGACGGATGAAACGAACAATGTTGCAAAGAACTAAGAATTGATCTAGCAAATATTGAAAGGATAGGATTATCTTGAAGAGAAGCACACCGGTTGGAGAAGAATTGGGATGACAATCTTGATGACCAAGAAGGATTGGTATTCAAACACCACTTAGGGAAAGTATGGAATCAACACTTGATATTGAAGCAAATCGAATAGCACAACTCAAAACAAAACAAAGGATTGGCTTGCAAAATAAGCCGGAAACAAACATATGATAGATCCCATATCGTATCATGTGTCTGTTGGAAAAAATTCCTACGTGATACTTGAATTCCACCTATAAACTCCCAAAACTTTCTGGTTATGCAATCCGGTGTTGGGGATACATGGGAAGCATAATATCTCACCCAAACTAACAATCCCTACATCCAGCTGTATCCATCCTTCAACACATAACCAAGAAACTTTCGGAAATCGTGTACCTCAACCTTCGAAAAGCATGCGTTATACGAGTTATGGCAATACTCCCGAACTCCCGCCCCAGTACTGGGTGGCATCGAGGTTATCTCACCAACAACTGCATAAAAGAGTTTTTCGATGTCGGCAAAACTCAGGTATTCCAGAACTGCAACGATAAAATTGTGACGACAACACCTTGGAGCTCAACTCCCCGGGACACTGCCACAACTCCTAAATGTCAGGAGGCACCAAGAACAATGTCCTTGTCACAAGAATATCCGAACGATTCCAAGATACCCGCGTGATCCTAAATTTTTTTTCATGAAATTTGAGGAGGGGAAAGTCAAAACTTCTACGTCAGGAGGCCTCACCAGAGCGATGAAGGGACCGAGGAGTAAAAAGAATCCTAGTCTCCGATATATATAATCCTAAGACTCAAAACATTTTGTTCTAGACTCAACAACGTCAGTGATTCGATCAAGCAGGGGGCTCCTAAGTCGGGGATGGCTCTGATTAAAAACTTGTAACGCCCATGATGCGACTATATCTCCCACGTGTAGAGGCGCGACTTAGAGGCATAACCGCATGGTGGTTTAGTCGCAAGTGGGGTAATCTTCACACAATCCCATGTACTGAATAAGAAAGGGATAAAGAGTTGGCTTACAATCTCCACTTCACACAAATAACAAGTTAAACATACATCATCCAGAATACAATCAAGGTCCGACTACGGAACCAAAATAAAAGAAGACAACCCCAAATGCTAGATCCCCGGTCGTCCCAACTAGGCTCCACATCTGATCAACCGGAAAAGACACAAAACAACGATCAAGATCTTCATCGAGCTCCGGCTTGAGCTCGGTTGTGTCCCCTGCACTCGTATCATCGACACCTGCAACTGTTTGAAAGTATCTGTGAGTCACGAGGACTCAACAATCTCACACCCGCGAGATCAAGACTATTTAAGCTTATGGGTAGGAAAGGGGTAATGGGGTGGAGCTACAGCAAGCACTAAGCATATATGGTGGCTAACATACGCAAATGAGAGCGAGAAGAGAAGCAACGCAACGGTCGAGAAGCTAGAAGTGATCAAGAAGTGATCCCGAAACTACTTACGTTCAAGCATAACACACGACTGTGTTCACTTCCCGGACTCCGCCGAGAAGAGACCATCACGGCTACACACACGGTTGATGCATTTTAATTAAGTCAAGTGTCATGTTCTCTACAACCGGACATTAACAAATTCCCATCTGCCACATAACCACGGGCACGACTCTCGAAAGTTTAAACCCTGCAGGGGTGTCCCAACTTAGCCCATCACAAGCTCTCACGGTCAACGAAGGATATTCCATCTCCCGGAAAGACCCATCAGTCTCGGAATCCCGGTTACAAGACATTTCGATAATGGTAAAACAAGACCAGCAAAGCCGCCCGAATGTGCCGACAAATCCCGATAGGAGCTGCACATATCTCATTTTCAGGGCATACCGGATTGTCCAAACTTCCGGTAGGCCAGCCCAGAGTTGCCCCTGGTGGCCACCGGCGGTTGACAGGTTGGACCAACACTCAGAGGAGCACTGGCCTGGGGGGGGGGTTAAAATACGATGACCCTCGGGATCCGAAAACCCAAAGGAAAAGGCTTAGGTTGTTAGGCAAATGTAAAACCAAGGTTGGGCCTTGATGGAGGAGTTTTATTCAAAGCGAACTGTCAAGGGGTTCCCATAACACCCAACCGCGTAAGGAACGCAAAATCAAGGAACATAACACTAGTATGACGGAAACTAAGGCGGCAAGAGTGAACCAAAACACCAGGCATAAGGCCGAGCCTTCCACCCTTTACCAAGTATATAGATGCATTAATTAAAATAAGAGATATTGTGATATCCCAACATATCCATGTTCCAACATGGAACAAACTTCAACTTCACCTGCAACTAGCAACGCTATAAGAGGGGCTGAGCAAAAGCGGTAACATAGCTAAACAACGGTTTGCTAGGAAGGTGGGTTAGAGGCTTGACATGGCAATATGGGAGGCATGATATAACAAGTGGTAGGTAGCGCGACATAGCGATAGAGCGAACAACTAGAAAGCAAAGATAGAAGTGATTTCGAGGGTATGGTCATCTTGCCTGAGATCTCGCAAGGAAGAAGAACGAGTCCATGAAGAAGACAAACGGACGTAGTCGAACGGATCCTCACAAACGCAATGTTACCGAAACTATCCAGAAGAAGCAACAACAAAAAGAAGCAAACAACATGGTAAACACACAAGCATAAACATGGCATGATGCACAACCAAGAATGATGCATGCCCGGTTTAAAGAGGCATGGCATGGCAAAGTGCACAAACAACACTACAAGTTAAGTGGAGCTCAATATGGAACAAGTTGCATATTGACGAAACACCACATCAATTATTTAGTTCGCTCTCGTTTATGTACCCAACAATATTAAATGTTGTAAAACATGGCAAGAGGTGAGGCAAAAGTAAACTACACATTTTAGGCAATTTTAAGTGAGGCCGGAAACAACAAATAACCATTCTGGTAAATCCCCACATGTCATTTAGCAATTGAAATAAACAACAATTTAAACATTCTTGATGTTGTTATCATGATGCGGATGACATTTGCAAGTTTTATGCAATAATTATGAAAATGTTGATAAGAGCATGATATGAAGCGTTTTGTCATCGTGGCGGAAACGAAAGGGGTGCCACGGCAATGAATCCTAAAATGATGCCACGGCAACATATCGGTTCCGGTAGCTCATGGAGATACCGGTGCAAAGGAAGTGTGGCGGGAGCGTGCAAAAGATGGTGGGGTGATCCCAGTTACCGGGTTCCCACGGGTGGACGGCATGACAACAAGGAGGAACAACTAACATTCACGGGCGAATACAACATCTAAACATGCATCTCATACATCGCAAGCATTCGTCCACGGGGTCATCGGCTCGGCGGTTATACCTTCGAAGCATGCGGTTCGGGACGGTGCAATGTAGAGGAAGTAGACGTCCTCGGGATGGTTGTAGTGGAAGTAGTGGTACTATCGGTCCTCGGCGATGGTAGTGGAAGTAGTGGCTCGCGAGTCGAAGAGTAAGTGGTCGTTCATGTTCGGGAAGCGGTAGAGGTATGGGTCTTCAAGAAGAAGCCACACCGGAAAGAAGCAAAGAACATGGTAAACACACAAGCATAAACATGGCATGATGCACAACCAAGAATGATGCATGTCCGGTTTAAAGAGGCATGGCATGGAAAAGTCCACAAACAACACTACAAGTTAAGTGGAGCTCAATATGTAACAAGTTGCATATTGACGAAACACCACATCAATTATTTAGTTCGCTCTCGTTTATGTACCCAACAATATTAAATGTTGTTAAACATGGCAAGAGGTGAGGCAAAAGTAAACTACACATTTTAGGCAATTTTAAGTGAGGCCGAAAACAACAAATAACCATTCCGGTAAATCCCCACATGTCATTTAGCAATTGAAACAAACAACAATTTAAACATTCTTGATGTTGTTATCATGATGCCGATGACATTTGCAAGTTTTATGCAATAATTATGAAAATGTTGATAAGAGCATGATATGAAGCATTTTGTCATCGTGGCGGAAACGAAAGGGGTGCCATGGCAATGAATCCTAAAATGATGCCACGACAACATTTCGGTTCCGGTAGCTCATGGAGATACCGATGCAAAGGAAGTGTGGCTGGAGCGTGCAAAATATGGTGGGGTGATCCCGTTTTCCGGGTTCCCACGGGTGGACGGCATGGCAACGAGGAGGAACAACTAACATTCACAGGCGAATACAACATCTAAACATGCATCTCATACATCGCAAGCATTCGTCCATGGGGTCATCAGCTCGGCGGTTATACCTTCGAAGCGTGCGGTTCAGGACGGTGCAATGTAGAGTAAGTAGACATTCTCGGGACGGTCTTAGTGGAAGTAGTGGTACTATCGGTCCTCGGTGATGGTAGTGGTTCATGAGTCGAAGAGGAAGCGGTCATTCATGTTCGGAAAGCGGTAGAGGTACGGGTCTTCGACAACGGTCGTCGTACACGCTCGGAGTTCGTCGGTAGAGGTTCTCACATGCTCTAGGTTCGTAGGTAGAGGTTCTCGCGATCTCGGCGACGGTAGTGGTACCTGTTTTCGTAGACATTCGGGGTTGTGGGTAGTTGAGCACAGTCGTTGTTGACTTGACGGATCCGATGCCTCTGGGCGTAGTGGTACATGTTCGTTTTCAGAGAGGTACTTGGCGTTCTTCGTCTCGCAGTGTAGTCAAACTTGGAGCTTAGTGGAACTTGTTGGCTCATCACGTAGACATGCACGAGGTCACACTTGGGGTTTCCTGGAACTTGACGGGCACGAGGTCCTGTCGACGAGGTTCGACAGCCGGACGGGGCGGACATCGAGGAGATCGGGCGGAGGCGACGCTGGACGGCAAAGACGACGCCATCTCCTGCTCCTGCGGGACTTCGACCAGCGGTAAAGCTGCTCCGGCTAGGCACGAGCAGGGGAAACAGAGCAGGCAGGCTGGCGGCCTATGCGAGCAACACACAGGAGGGCGGCACAACAGGAAGCAGGGCCGGCTGGTCAGCAGGGCGAGAACGATGGCGATCGTGCTAGGGCCCCAACGAGCTCCGGCCACAACGACAGGGATGAGCAGCACAAGGATCGGGAGCTCCTCTCCCAATCGAGTGGAGGCAGCAGGAGGCAGAGGCGGCGAGCTTGGCGCGCCGGAGGTGGGGACGGGGTCCTGTCGACGAGGTCCGGCCGGGAACGGGCAAGAGCGGTGGAGGCTGGCTTGATCTGGTGGTGGAGGAGGCAGCAGGAGGTCACCGACGCGGAGGAGAAGGAGGCCCGAGCAGGGGAATGGAGTGGCCTGCGGAAGAGCAACTCTGGCGCTCGAGGTCGAGCTCGCGTGCGAGGGGAAATGGTGAGTGCTCGGGGCTCCTCCCTGGCGCGAGGAGGAAGACGAGGGAGAGTGGGGGTCGAGGGAGCGCTGGAGGGAGATGGGTATCGGGGTCCTCTCCTGGCGGCGCTGGTGGGAACAAGAGGGAGAGGACGGGGGGATCATTCGGGGCTAGGGTTAGCAGCGGTTGGGCCTATGGGCCGGTGCGGGAGGAGGCTCAAGAGGCCGGCGGGGATGGATTGGGCCCAGAGAGGCCTGTTGGCTATGCTCTCTCTCCCTCATTCCTCTTTATCTTTAATCGAAAAACAAATAAAGAGAAGAAAAAGAAAGAGGGGGTTAGGGAAATAAGTTGAACACGCGGATAATTTTATCGGACTCACAAAAATGTGCTTGTTCCTAGAAAATGGAAAAGGCCATGATAGAAAGGTTTAAATACAAACTCATTTGATTTAAATTCAAATGATTTGAATAGGAAGTGAGTGTTGGGAAGGTCCAAAAATGTTCGGATTTTTGGTGGAGCTCCGGAATATGATGAAAGAATATATGGCAAGGTTGGAGACCAAGAATTAAGATAACAAAGGCATTGGGATAATTTGCAAGTGTGTTATGGTGAATTCCAAAAGAATGGAATATTTATTATAGCTCCCTAATATTGGGATATATGTTGTAAAGAGAATCACCATGTGAATTCCCTCGGTTTAAATGGACCGAAGATCCATGGAATTTATATAGTTGAGTTATTTAAAAAGGGTTGCATGAAGACATGATGTAATGCAAAATAATGCTATGAAGAAAGCAACAGACAAACGAAACACATGACAACAACGAAAAACAAGGAAGCCGTCTGGAGCGTCGGTCTCGGGGCGTTACATGTACCCAACAGTTTCTTTTGGGTATTCTATGAAGACACACTTCTCCGATTTGGGTTCGAGCTTACCAGGCTGAAGCTTTTTCACATAAGCATCGCAACCCCAAACTTTAAGAAACGACAGCTTTGGTTTCTTGCCAAACCTTAGTTCATACGGTGTCATCTCAACCGATTTAGATGGTGCCCTATTTAACGTGAATGCAACCGTCTCTAATGCATAACCCCAAAATGATAGTGGTAAATCGGTAAGAGACATCATATATCGCACCATATCTAATAAAGTACGGTTACAACGTTCTTACACACCATTACTGTAACACCCCGGATGTAACTTTCCCAATTTGTACTCCAACTCTTGCCGTCTCCGGCGTTAAGTTATATTTATTTCCTCGGGTTCGGGTTTTGTCTCCGCGTGTTGTTGTCGCTGTCACGCATCTCATATCATGTCATCATGTGCATTGCATTTGCATACGTGTTCGTCTCATGCATTCGAGCATTTTCCCCATTGTCCGTTTTGCATTCCGGCGCTTCGTTCTCCTCCGGTGGTCATTTTTACATTTCTTTCGTGTGTGGGGACTAAAAATTTCCGGATTGGACCGAGACTTGCCAAGCGGCCTTGGTTTACTACCGGTAGACCGCCTGTCAAGTTTCGTATCATTTGGACTTTATTTGATACTCCAACGGTTAACCGAGGGACCGAAGGCCTCGTGTGTGTTGCAGCCCAACACCCCTCCATTTTGGCCCAAAACCCACCTAACTCTGCTCCATCATCTACAGCGTTCGATCATGATCGCGTGGCCGAAAACCGCACCTCATTTGGACTCTCCTAGCTCCCTCTAGGCCTATTTAAAGACCCCTTCCCCAAAATCCGGATCCCCCTCGTCCGAAACCCTAAAATCCACCTCACGCCGCCGGACACTTTCCCTGCCGACGGACGTGTCCGCCGCCGTGTCCGCCGCCACGTGGCAGCCTCCCATTCGCCGCCTCCCTCTCTTTCCACGGCCGCCGCCGGAGCCCGCCGCGGCCCGTGGCCGGCCCGCCCGCGCCCGCGCACGGGCCAGAGGAGCCGCGCACCGCGCGCCCTTCTCCTCCCGAGCCGGCCGCGCTCCACCGCCTCCGCCGCGGGAGCTCGCCGCCGCCGCCGTTCTTCGTCGTCGCCGGCCGCCCCGACCGCCACCTCGCCGCCGCGGCCGCGCCGCCCCGACCGCCTCCGACCGCCGCCCCGCGCCGCCTCCACTACGCCCTCCGACCGCCGCCCCGCGCCGCTTCCACCTCACCGGCGACCTCCAACTCCGGCGCCGTCGTCCCTCGGCTTCCGCGCCGCCGTGCTACAGTGCCTTCGTGAGATCCGATCCAGATCCGTGAACAGTAACCCTAGAGGTTGATTTTTTTGTCCAAGTCCCAGAATTCCAGATCCAAGTGCCTCTGTTCATAGCCCCGTAACTTTGCATCCGTAGCTCTGATTCATGCATATAGCATATCAAAATGTTCATCTCAGAGAGTACATCATTTCATTTCATTGCATCATTTTCATTTAAGTTCATCTTGATGCCCGAAATGCTGTTAGAAGAGGGCTACTTGAGATAATTGCCATGATTAATGTGTGCATGCTATGCCCTGATGCTCTACATGTGTTCTGTTAAGGGTTTTGTCATATTTCTAGAGGTGCAACCCATGTATTTTTGTGATGTGTGTGGTGTCTTGTGCAAGCTTGCAAAGTGGGGCACTTGCTAATTCTGTTTTCAGGGACTTAGTAATTTCACTAAGTCCTGGAGCTGTTTATCTCATATTTCCATATGTTCAGGTTGTTTCCTAGTGATCCGTGCCTCTTTTGAGGATGATCAGTAAGGATGTTTTGTTAATATTGTAGTGCTCTATCCATCCATGTCTTTGTTTCCAATTATGGAGCACCCTAGCTTGAGTCAATTGAGCTCTACTTTTGCTACTTTGTGAATCTGGGCAGATTGTCAACTTGTTTGCAATTTTGCCGGTGATGTTGTAGTTGATCCGTGCATGCTATGCTATTGTTCTTGCCATGTCTAGCTTGCATTTTGTACCTTCTTGACGGGTGTATTCTTGTCTTGCCATGACTTGCTCTGTAGTGAGTGGATCGAGCTTGTAAACATGCCTACTTGAGTTATATTTCAGCATGTGTCAGTTTTCACTAAGTCTGGAAACTGATTATGTTTTTGCTATGTTCATGTGCTGCAATTGTATTTTCTGACCCCTTTTGGGCTCAAGGTCACTAAGGGACTTTTGTTAAGCTCTTTGAGTAGCTCCATGCCATGCTTTAATTTGCCTTGATCAGGTCCTGTAGCATGTAGTTTTGTTGCTCCGAAGTGGGCTACCTGATCTGAAATTTTAGACAAGTATTAATTTCACTAAGTCTGAGATCTGTTTGTCATATGCATTTTTGCCATGCTTGTTCGAACCTGTTAGTGGATGAATTGGCCGTAGCTTAGTGCTAGACTTTTGTTAATCATCTTGAATGCATCCCTGCCATGTATTTTGTTGTCATATTTGGGTGCTGTAGCATGTTCATCTCATTGCTTTTAGATGCCTACTTGCTGTAAATCGCAGACCGGTGTCATTTTTGAATCGCTTGCCATTTCCAAACCGTAACTCCGATTCCGGCGTTCTTTGTATCGTTTTCAAGCGATTTCATCCCATCTTTCCAGTGGCACACTTGGATTCCCAAGTTGAGGCCAGGTTCTTGCATTTCCTGTCATATCTTGCATTTTGCATCCCGCATAGCATATCATCTTTGCATCGTGTTGTTTGAGTTTACACGTGGTTGATTGTATCCTTGTTGCTTGTTTGTCTTGTTTGGGTAGAGCCGGGAGACGATTTTGCTAACGAGGAGCCCGTTGAGTTTGCTTTTGAGGATCCAGTCAACTCTGACAACTGTCCAGGCAAGATGATCATACCCTCGAAATCACTACTATCTTTGCTATGCTAGTTTGCTCGCTCTTTTGCTATGCCAATGCTACGATGCCTATCACTTGCTTTCAAGCCTCCCAAATTGCCATGTCAAACCTCTAACCCACCATGTCCTAGCAAACCGTTGATTGGCTATGTTACCGCTTTGCTCAGCCCCTCTTATAGCGTTGCTAGTTGCAGGTGAAGATTGGAGGCCGTTCCTTGTTGGAACATCTTTTATTTACTTGTTGGGATATCATTATATTGCTATGTTATCTTAATGCATCTATATACTTGGTAAATGGTGGAAGGCTCGGCCTCTCGCCTAGTGTTTTGTTCCACTCTTGCCGCCCTAGTTTCCGTCATATCGGTGTTATGTTCCTGGATTTTGCGTTCCTTACGCGGTTGGGTTATAATGGGAACCCCTTGATAGTTCGCCTTGATTAAAGATTTTCCAGCAATGCCCAACATTGGTTTTACCATTTGCCACCTAGCCTTTTCTTTCCCTTGGGTTCTGCAGACTCAAGGTTCATCATTATTTTAACCCCCCCGGGCCAGTGCTCCTCTGAGTGTTGGTCCACCTGTCAGCTACCGGTGGCCACCAGGGGAAACTCTGGGTTGGCCTACCCGTACCTAGGACAATCTGAGTGTGCCCTGAGAAAGAGATATGTGCAGCTCCTATCGGTATTTGTCGGCACATTCGGGCGGTGTTGCTGGTCTCGTTTTAACCTGTCGAAGTGTCTTGAGTAACCGAGATACCGAGTCTGAACGGAACGTCTTGGGAGGAGGTCTATTCCTTCGTTGACCGTGAGAGCTTGTCATGGGCTAAGTTGGGACTCCCCTGTAGGGATTTGAACTTTCGAAAGCCGTGCCCGCGGTTATGGGCAGATGGGAATTTGTTAATGTCCGGTTGTAGATAACTTGAACCTTAAGTTAATTAAAATGAATCAACTGAGTGTGTTACCGTGACGGCCTCTTCTGGGCGGAGTCCGGGAAGTGGACACGGTGTTGGAGTAATGTTTGCGCAGGTGGTTTTCTAGTTTCTCGCTCGTGCTTTGCCTCCTCTTCTCGGTCTCTTTTGTGAATAAGTTAGCCACCATATTTGCTAGTCGCTTGCTGCAGCTCCACTCATATTTTACCTTGCCATACCTATAAGCTTAAATAGTCTTGATCGCGAGGGTGCGAGATTGCTGAGTCCCTGTGGCTCACAGATTACTATTACCCCAGATGCAGGGCCTGCTGATTCTGCTCCAGCAGACGCGTATGAGCTCAAGTGGGATTTCGACGAAGACTCTCAATGTTACTATGTTTCCTTTCCCGATGATCAGTAGTGGTGCCTAGTTGGGGGTGATTGGGACCGTGTCGCATGTTGGGTTATCTTTTATTTTGGCACCGTAGTCGGGCCATGAGTGTTTGGATGATGTAATGTTATTTATGTACTTGATTGATGTGGCGAGTGTAAGCCAACTATGTTATCTCCCCTTTATTATTTATATTACATGGGATGTTGTGAAGATTGCCTAACTTGCGACATATGCCTTCAATGCGATTATGCCTCTAAGTCGTGCCTCGACACGTGGGAGATATAGTCGCATCGAGGGTGTTACAAGTTGGTAATCAGAGCCTTCCCCGACCTTAGGAGCCCCATTGCTTGATCGTTTTTAGCGGCCGAGTTGTGTCTAGAAAAATGTTTTGAGTCTTTTAGGAATTATATATCGGAGAGATTAGGAATTCTTTTACTTCCCAGTCTCCTCATCGCTCTGGTAAGGCATCCTGACGTAGAGTTTTGACTCTTCTCTTCTCAAATTTCACTAAATATTTTTTAGGATCACGCGGGTATCTTGGAATCGTTTCGATGGTTTTATGATGAGAACATTGTCTTGGTGCCTCCTGTCAGGGGTTTAGTGGAAGTGTCCCGGGGAGTTGAGCTCTGAGGTGTTGTCATCATAATTTTATCGTTGCAGTTCTGGAATACCTGAGTTTAGTACGCCGACATCGAAAATCTCTTTTATGCAGTTCGTTAGTGAGATAACCTCGACGCCACCCAATACTGGGGTGGGAGTTCGGGAGTATTGTCATAACTTGTATAACGGATGCTTTTCGAAGGTTGAGGTAGATGGTTTCTGAAGGTTTCTTGGTTATGTGTTGAAGGATGGATACAGCTGGATATAGGATTTGCTAGTTTGGGTGAGATATTATGCTTCCCCTGTATCCCCAACACCTGATTGCATAACCGGAAAGGTTCGGGAGTTTCATAGGTGGGAATTCTTGTAGCTCTAGTTCTTCTTCCACGGCTATTGGTTTGAGATGGGGATTTCTTACCGATTATTCATTCTTGATCCGTACCTTGTTGATTTATTTCTCTACCTTAATTCTACGTGGCTTCTCAATTTATGGATATGTGACCATT
This sequence comes from Triticum urartu, assembly GCF_003073215.2. NCBI lineage: Eukaryota > Viridiplantae > Streptophyta > Magnoliopsida > Poales > Poaceae > Triticum > Triticum urartu. Next base: position 280,902,240 of record NC_053025.1, read on the forward strand.
CAAGAGGAATGCATTCGTTCATTTTGTTCGGATGTGAAGACTATATGTTGCAATTTTCATTCCGTTGGATTCAGCTTCAATAATTGTCTATCAATGTGCTAATGGTGGTCAACCTCTTCAGGATGGCTCCTCCAACGCGCACGACTCCGAATCCTGATCCGCCACCACCTCCACCTCCTCCGGAGGCATGGCAAGCTGTGATGGCCGCAACCAATGCAAACACACAGTTGATCATGCAAATTCTTCAAGAGCGCAATCAAGGCAACCAAGGGAATCAAGGCAGCAATCAGAATCACTTTGCTTCATTCAACCAGTTCCTTGCTAACGGGCCAAAGACTTTCAGCAATTGTGTTGAGGCAACCGATGCTGACGATTGGCTTGTGGATCTGTGTAAGCATTTCGAGTGCAGTAACGTCAGGCCTGAGGACTTTGTTAAGTTCGCTTCCTTCCAACTCAAAGATCAAGCTGCAGAATGGTTCCAGCAGTACAAGGACTCCAGAGGTGGACGAGTTATCACTTGGGATGATTTCCGTCGAGATTTCCGAGCTCATCATATTCCCCAGAGCGTGGTTGAAAGCAAGCGTGAGGAATTCCGCAATCTGAAGCAAGGCTCTTTGTCTGTCTATGACTACAACAAGTTGTTCCAGAAGCTCGCCCGCTTTGCTAAGCAGGACGTCCCTAATGAGAAGAGCATGATATACCAGTTCAGGGGTGGTCTCAGAGAAGAAATTCAGCTAGCTCTTGTTCTCTTTGAACCCTTGAGATACGATGAGTTCTACAACATGGCACTGAAGCAAGAGGTTGCTCAATTGAGATGTGATGCTTCCAAGAAGCGAGTCAGAGATGTTACTCCTTCTTCCTCTACTCAAGTGGCCAAGCAGCAGAAGTATTGGCTTCCTCCTCCTCCGTTCCGTCAGCCGTATCAGCAGAAGAGCAAAGGTGGCAGTGGTTCTTCCCACCCACCCAACCCTGGCTTTCAGAACAAGACTTCGTCTCAAGCTCCAAGATCGAGTGCTCCGTATCACCGTCCGCTTTCAGAGGTCACGTGCAACAAGTGCCAACAGAAGGGTCACTATGCCAACAAGTGTTTCAACCAGAGGCATCTTCCTCCTCCTCCTCCTGTGAGATCGGCAAGTACAACAGTGGTCAAGCATAACCCCAACTATGCCAAGGTCAATTTGATGAATGCAGCACAGGCAGAGGACTCGTCAGATGTGATCATGGGTAACCTTCCTGTTAATGATATACCTGCAAAAGTTCTTTTGGACACTGGTGCATCGCATTGCTTCATCTCGAGACCGTTTACAAATAGGCATGATTTGGTTTCGCAAGTTTTGCCTAGTCCTTTAGCAGTTGTCTCTCCCGGTAAGCGCATGCAGGCTAACTCCATCGTTCCGGATGTTACTATCACTTTGGGTGACTACAAGTTCTTGGCTTCTCCAACGGTTCTTGGTGACTCGGATATTGATCTTATTCTCGGAATGGATTGGCTTTCTAAGCACAAGGCAAAGCTTGATTGTGCTGCAAGGCAGATTCAATTGACTCATTCGTCTGAGGATGTAATTGTCTTTGCCGCTCGTGATGATACCATTTGTCTGTTTTCTCTCAATGAGAAGGGTGAATTGGATGCCATCTCGCAAATTCCAGTCGTTTGCGAATATCAAGACGTCTTTCCAGAAGAGCTTCCTGGAATGCCTCCGCACCGGCCAGTTGAATTCGTTATTGATCTTGAGCCTGGCACGGAACCTGTGTGCAAGCGTCCTTACAAGCTCGAATCTGAAGAGTTGAAGGAGCTGGAGAAGCAACTCGATATTCAAGAGAAAATGGGTCTCATTCGGCCTAGTTCTTCTCCGTGGGGTTGTGGTGTTCTTTTTGTGAAGAAGAAGGATGGAACGGACCGACTTTGTGTTGATTACCGTCCATTGAACAAGAAGACCATCAAGAACAAATATCCACTTCCCAACATCAATGAGTTGTTCGAACAACTCAAAGGTGCCCAAGTATTCTCCAAGCTTGATCTCCGTATGTGTTATCATCAGATTCGAATCCGTGAGCAAGATATTCCCAAGACGGCTTTCAGGACAAGCTTTGGTTCTTATGAAAAAACTGTCATGTCTTTTGGCCTCGTCAACGCTCCTCCGACGTTCTCTCGCATGATGAACTTCATCTTCAACGCCTACACCAATGACTTCGTTTTGGTCTATCTCGACGACATTCTGGTTTTCTCCAAGAACAAGGAAGATCATGCCAAGCACTTGCGTTTGGTTCTTGATAAGCTCAGAGAACATCAGTTCTACGCCAAGTTTTCCAAGTGTGAATTTTGGCTTGATGAGGTTCTTTATCTTGGTCATATCATTTCTGCCAAGGGCATTGCCGTGAATCCTGAGAAGGTGTCTGCAATTGTGAATTGGGAACCTCCTCAGAACGTGAAGCAACTCCGCAGTTTTCTCGGTCTCGCAAGCTATTGCCGAAGATTCGTTGAAAACTTTTCTAAAATCGCGAAGCCTCTCTCAAATCTTCTCCAGAAGCACGTCAAGTACGTTTGGTCTCCGGAGTGTGATATTGCTTTCAACACTTTGAAAGAGAAATTGATCACTGCTCCAGTTCTGACTCCGCCTGATGAATCCAAGCCGTACGAGGTCTTTTGTGATGCCTCTCTCCAAGGTCTTGGCGCAGTATTGATGCAAGAGAAGAAAGTTGTTGCTTATACATCTCGCCAGTTGAAGACTAATGAGAAGAACTACCCCACTCATGATCTCGAGTTGGCGGCAGTTGTGCATGCTCTTTTGACTTGGAGACATCTTCTATTGGGAAGAAAAGTGGACATTTTCACTGATCACAAGAGTCTCAAGTACATCTTCACTCAGCCTAATCTCAACCTCAGGCAAACTCGATGGGTCGAAATGATTCAAGAGTATAATCCGAGTATCGAGTATACTCCAGGCAAGGCCAATGTGATTGCTGATGCATTGAGCAGGAAAGCTTACTGCAACAGTCTGATTCTCAAGCCTTATCAACCCGAGCTTTGTGAAGCTTTCCGCAAACTTAATCTGCAAGTTGTTCCTCAAGGTTTCCTCGCCAACCTTCAAGTCTCTCCTACCTTAGAAGACCAGATTCGCCAAGCCCAGCTTCTTGATGCTATGGTGAAAAAGGTGAAGATTGGGATTGCCAAGAGTCAGTCCAAGTACAAGTGCTACCGCCTTGATGACAAGGACACTCTCTTCTTCGAGGATCGTATTGTTGTACCCAAAGGTGACCTCCGTAAAGTGATCATGAACGAGGCTCACAATTCTCTCCTCTCCATCCACCCTGGGAGCACGAAGATGTATCAGGACCTCAAGCAAGCTTATTGGTGGACTCGAATGAAGCGCGAGATCGCTCAATTCGTGAATGAATGTGATGTCTGCAGAAGAGTGAAGGCAGAACACCAAAGGCCAGCAGGTCTCCTCCAACCTCTTGCCATTCCAGAATGGAAGTTTGACCACATTGAAATGGACTTCGTGACTGGGTTTCCAAAGTTCAAGCATGGCAATGATGCTATATTCGTTGTCATCGACAAACTCACCAAAGTGGCTCACTTTCTGCCTATCAAAGAGTCGATCACTGCAGCTCAATTGGCGGAACTCTATACCTCTTGTGTTGTCTCTCTGCACGGTATTCCACAAGTGATCTCTTCAGACCGTGGCAGCATCTTTACCTTGAAGTTTTGGGATTCTTTCTAGAAGGCCATGGGCACGAACATCCGTTTCAGCACAGCTTTCCATCCTCAAACTAGCGGTCAAGTCGAGCGTGTCAACCAGATTCTTGAAGATATGCTCAGGGCTTGTGTGATCTCCTTCGGCATGAAGTGGGAGGATTGTCTTCCTTATGCTAAATTCTCCTACAAAAACAGTTTTCAAGCAAGTTCGGGCAAGGCCCCATTTGAAATTCTGTATGGCAGGAAGTGCCGTACCCCTCTCAACTGGTTTGAAACCGGTGAACGTCAGCTTTTGGGTAATGACTTAATCACAGAGGCAGAAGAAATGTGCAAAGTCATTTGGGATAACCTCAAAGCAGCCCAATCCCGTCAGAAGAGCTACTATGATAGTAAACACCGTGATTTGGTTTTCGAGATCGGAGATCATGTTTACCTCTATGTCTCTCCTATGAAAGGTACTCGTCGCTTCGGTATCAAAGGGAAGCTTGCCCCTAGATACGTGGGACCTTTCAAGATTGTCAGCAAGAGAGGCGACCTCGCCTATCAACTCGAGCTTCCTTCAAACTTTGCAAATGTTCATGACGTGTTCCATGTCTCTCAGCTTCAAAAGTGCTTCAAGACTCCTGACCGCACCGTCAACTTCAAGGACATTGAGCTCCAAGAAGATCTCTCTTATCGTGAGCACCCAGTTGCTATTCTTGAAGAGACTGAATGCAAGACTCGGAACAAGTCAATCAAATTTCTCAAAGTCAAGTGGTCACACCATTCGACCGTGAAGCTACCTGGGAACGCGAGGATCATCTCCGTTCTGAGTACCCGGCGTTCTTTTAGTCCTAGATCTCGGGACGAGATCCTTTCATAGTGGTGGAGTGTTGTAACACCCCGGATGTAACTTTCCCAATTTGTACTCCAACTCTTGCCGTCTCTGGCGTTAAGTTATATTTATTTCCTCGGGTTCGGGTTTTGTCTCCGTGTGTTGTTGTCGTTATCACGCATCTCATATCATGTCATCATGTGCATTGCATTTTCATACGTGTTCGTCTCATGCATTCGAGCATTTTCCCCATTGTCCATTTTGCATTCCGGCGCTTCGTTCTCCTCCGGTGGTCATTTTTACCTTTCTTTCATGTGTGAGGACTAAACATTTCCGGATTGGACCGAGACTTGCCAAGCGGCCTTGGTTTACTACCGGTAGACCGCCTGTCAAGTTTCGTATCATTTGGACTTCGTTTGATACTCCAACGGTTAACCGAGGGACCGAAAAGGCCTCATGTGTGTTGCAGCCCAACACCCCTCCATTTTGGCCCAAAACCCACCTAACTCTGCTCCATTATCTAGAGCGTTCGATCATGATCGCGTGGTCGAAAACCGCACCTCATTTGGACTCTCCTATCTCCCTCTAGGCCTATTTAAAGACCCCTTCCCCGAAATCCGGATCCCCCCTCGTCCGAAACCCTAAAATCCACCTCGCGCGCCGCCGGACACTTTCCCTGCCGATGGACGTGTCCGCCGCCGTGTCCGCCGCCACGTGGCAGCCTCCCATTCGCCGCCTCCCTCTCTCTCCACCGCCACCGCCGGAGCCCGCCGCGGCCCGTGGCCGGCCCGCCCGCGCCCGCGCACGGGCCAGAGGAGCCACGCGCCCCGCGCCCTTCTCCTCCCGAGCCGGCCACGCTCCGCCGCCTCCGCCGCGGGAGCTCGCCGCCGCCGCCGTTCTTCGTCGTCGCCGGCCGCCCCGACCGCCACCTCGCCGCCGCGGCCGCGCCGCCCCGACCGCCTCGGACCGCCGCCCCGCGCCGCCTCCACCGCGCCCTCCGACCGCCGCCCCGCGCCGCTTCCACCTCGCCAGCGACCTCCAACTCCGGCGCCATCGTCCCTCGGCTTCCGCGCCGCCGTGCTACAGTGCCTTCGCGAGATCCGATCCAGATCCGTGAACAGTAACCCTAGAGGTTGATTTTTTTGTCTGAGTCCCAGAATTCCAGATCCAAGTGCCTCTGTTCATAGCCCCGTAACTTTGCATCCATAGCTTCGATTCATGCATATAGCATATCAAAATGTTCATCTCAGATAGTACATCATTTTATTCCATTGCACCATTTTCATTTGAGTTCATCTTGATGCCCGAAATGCTGTTAGAAGAGGGCTACTTGAGATAATTGCCAGATTTGCTACTCCGTTTAGCTTTTTGTCATTTTTGCCATGATTAATGTGTGCATGCTATGCCCTGATGCTCTACATGTGTTTTGTTAAGGGTTTTGTCATATTTCCAGAGGTGCAACCCATGTATTTTTGTGATATGTGTGGTGTCTTGTGCAAACTTGCAAAGTGGGGCACTTGCTAATTCTGTTTTCAGGGACTTAGTAATTTCACCAAGTCCTGGAGCTATTTATCTCATATTGTCATATGTTCAGGTTGTTTCCTAGTGATCCGTGCCTCTTTTGAGGATGATCAGTAAGGATGTTTTGTTAATATTGTAGTGCTCTATACATACATGTCTTTGTTTGCAATTATGGAGCACCCTAGCTTGAGTCAATCGAGCTCTACTTTTGCTACTTTGTGAATCGGGGCAGATTGTCAACTTGTTTGCAATTTTGCCGGTGATGTTGTAGTTGATCCGTGCATGCTATGCTATTGTTCTTGCCATGTCTAGTTGCATTTTGTACCTTCTTGATGGGTGTATGCTTGTCTTGACATGACTTGCTCTGTAGTGAGTGCATCGAGCTCGTAAACATGCCTACTTGAGTTATATTTCAGCATGTGTCAGTTTTCACTAAGTCCGAAAACTGATTATATTTTTGCTATGTTCACGTGCTTGCAATTGTATTTTCTGACCCCTTTTGGGCTCAAGGTCACTAAGGGACTTTTGTTAAGCTCTTTGAGTAGCTCCATGCCATGCTTTACTTTGCCTTGATCAGGTCCTGTAGCATGTAGTTTTGTTGCTCTAAAGTGGGCTACCTGATCTGAAATTTCAGACAAGTGTTAATTTCACTAAGTCTGAGATCTGTTTGTCATATGCATTTTTGCCATGCTTGTTCGAACATGTTAATGGATGAATTGGCCGTAGCTCAGTGCTAGACTTTTGTTAAGCATCTTGAATGCATCCCTGCCATGTATTTTATTGTCATGTTTGGGTGCTGTAGCATGTTCATCTCATTGCTTTTAGATGCCTACTTGCTGTAAATCGCAGACCGGTGTCATTTTTGAATCGCTTGCCATTTCCAAACCGTAACTCCGATTCCGGCGTTCTTTATATCGTTTTCACGCGATTTCATCCCATATTTCCAGTGGCATGCTTGGATTTCCAAGTTGAGGCCAGGTTCTTGCATTTCCTGTCATATCTTGCATTTTGCATCCCGCATCGCATCCCGCATAGCATATCATCTTTGCATCGTGTTGTTTGAGTTTGCACGTGGTTGATTGTATCCTTGTTGCTTGTTTGTCTTATTTGGGTAGAGCCGGGAGACGAGTTTGGTAACGAGGAGCCCGTTGAGTTTTCTTTTGAGGATCCAGTCAACTCTGACAACTGTGCAGGCAAGATGATCATACCCTCGAAATCACTACTATCTTTGCTATGCTAGTTTGCTCGCTCTTTTGCTATGCCAATGCTACGATGCCTATCCCTTACTTTCAAGCCTCCCAAATTGCCATGTCAAACCTCTAACCCACCATGTCCTAGCAAACCGTTGATTGGCTATGTTACCGCTTTGCTCAACCCCTCTTATAGCGTTGCTAGTTGCAGGTGAAGATTGGAGGCCGTTCCTTGTTGGAACATCTTTTATTTACTTGTTGGGATATCATTATATTGCTATGTTATCTTAATGCATCTATATACTTGCTAAAGGGTGGAAGGCTCGGCCTCTCGCCTAGTGTTTTGTTCCACTCTTGCCGCCCTAGTTTCCGTCATATCGGTGTTATGTTCCCAGATTTTGCGTTCCTTACGCGGTTGGGTTATAATGGGAACCCCTTGATAGTTCGCCTTGATTAAAGCTTTTCCAGCAATGCCCAACATTGGTTTTACCATTTTCCACCTAGCCTTTTCTTTCCCTTGGGTTCTGCAGACTCAAGGGTCATCATTATTTTAACCCCCCCGGGCCAGTGCTCCTCTGAGTGTTGGTCCACCTGTCAGCTACCGGTGGCCACCAGGGGAAACTCTGGGTTGGCCTACCCGTACCTAGGACAATCTGAGTGTGCCCTGAGAAAGAGATATGTGCAGCTCCTATCGGTATTTGTCGGCACATTCGGGCGGTGTTGCTGGTCTCGTTTTAACCTGTCGAAGTGTCTTGAATAACCGAGATACCGAGTCTGATCGGAACATCTTGGGAGGAGGTCTATTCCTTCGTTGACCGTGAGAGCTTGTCATGGGCTAAGTTGGGACTCCCATGTAGGGATTTGAACTTTCGAAAGCCATGCCCGCGGTTATGGGCAGATGGGAATTTGTTAATGTCCGGTTGTAGATAACTTGAACCTTAAGTTAATTAAAATGAATCAACTGAGTGTGTTACCGTGACGGCCTCTTCTCGGCAGAGTCCGGGAAGTGGACACGATGTTGGAGTAATGTTTGCGCAGGTGGTTCTCTAGTTTCTCGCTCGCGCTTTGCCTCCTCTTCTTGCTCTCTTTTGCGAATAAGTTAGCCACCATATTTGCTAGTTGCTTGCTGCAGCTCCACTCATATTTTACCTTGCCATAACTATAAGCTTAAATAGTCTTGATGGCGAGGGTGCGAGATTGCTGAGTCCCTGTGGCTCACAGATTACTATTACCCCAGATGCAGGGCCTGATGATTCTGCTCCAGCAGACGCGTATGAGCTCAAGTGGGAGTTCGACGAAGACTCTCAACGTTACTATGTTTTCTTTCCCGGTGATCAGTAGTGGTGCCTAGTTGGGGGTGATTGGGACCGTGTCGCATGTTGGGTTATCTTTTATTTTGGCGCCGTAGTCGGGACATGAGTGTTTGGATGATGTAATGTTATTTATGTACTTGATTGACGTGGCGAGTGTAAGCCAACTATGTTATCTCCCCTTTATTATTTATATTACATGGGATGTTGTGAAGATTGCCTAACTTGCGACATATGCCTTCAATGCGATTATGCCTCTAAGTCGTGCCTCGACACGTGGGAGATATAGTCGCATCGAGGGTGTTACAATTACGCTGTGGTGTTTCAGGTGGTGTGAGTTGCGAAACTATTCCACATTGTTTTAAATGAAGACCAAACTCGTAAGTCAAATATTCGCCTCCGCGATCAGATGGTAGAAACTTTATTTTCTTGCTACGATGATTTTCCACTTCACTCTGAAATTCTTGAACTTTTCAAATGTTTCAGACTTATGTTTCATTAAGTAGATATACCCATATCTGCTCAAATCATCTGTGAAGGTCAGAAAATAACGATAGCTGCCACGAGCCTTAACACTCATTGGACCGCATACATCAGTATGTACTATTTCCAATAAGTCAGTGGCTCGCTCCATTGTTTCGGAGAACGGAGTCTTAGTCATCTTGCCCATGAGGAATGGTTCGCAAGCATCAAGTGATTCATAATCAAGTGATTCCGAAAGCCCATCAGCATGGAGTTTCTTCATGCGCTTTACACCAATATGACCTAAACGGTAGTGCCACAAATACATTATCATTATTAACTTTGCATCTTTTGGCATCAATATTATGAATATGTGTATCACCACAATCGAGATTCAACAAAAATAGACCACTCATCAAGGGTGCATGACCATAAAAGATATTACTCATATAAATAGAACAATGATTATTCTCTGATTTAAACGAATAACCGTCTCGCATGAAACAAGATCCAGATATAATGTTCATGCTCAACGCTGGCACCAAATAACAATTATTCAGGTCTAAAACTAATCCCTAAGGTAGATGTAGAGGTAGCATGCTGACGGCGATCACATCGACCTTGGAACCATTTCCGACGCGCATCGTCACCTTGTCCTTAGCCAATCTTCATTTAATCCGTAGCCCCTGTTTCGAATTGGAAATATGAGCAACAGAACCAGTATCAAATACGCAAGCACTACTATGAGCATTAGTAAGGTACACATCAATAACATGTATATCAAATATACCTTTCACTTTGCCATCCTTCTTATCCGCCAAATACTTAGGGCAGTTCCGCTTCCAGTGACCAGTCCGTTTGCAGTAGAAGCACTCAGTTTCAGGCTTAGGTCCAGACTTGGGCTTCTTCCCGGGAGCAGTAACTTGCTTGCTATTCTTCTTGAAGTTCCTCTTCTTTCCTTTGCCCTTTTTCTTGAAACTAGTGGTCTTGTTAACCATCAACACTTGATGCTCCTTCTTGATTTCTACCTCCGCAGCTTTGAGCATTGCGAAGAGCTTGGGAATAGTCTTTTCCATCCATTGCATATTATAGTTCCTCACGAAGCCTTTATAGCTTGGTGGCAGTGATTGAAGAACTCTGTCAATGACACTATCATTTGGAAGATTAACTCCCCACTGAGTCAAGTGGTTATGGTACCCATACATTATGAGTATGTGTTCACTGACATAACTGTTGTCCTCCATCTTGCAGCTATAGAACTTGTTGGAGACTTCATATCCCCCAACTCGGGCATTTGCTTGAAATATTAACTTCAACTCTTGGAACATCTCATATGGTCCATGACGTTCAAAATGTCTTTGAAGTCGCGATTCTAAGCCGTAAAGCATGGCACACTGAACTATCGAGTAGTCATCAAATTTAGCTTGCCAGACATTCATAATGTCCGGAGTTGCTCCTGCAGCAGGCCTTGCACCTAGCAGTGCATCAAGGACGTAATTCTTCTGTGCAGCAATGAGGATAATCCTCAAGTTACGGACCCAGTCCGTGTAGTTGCTACCATCATCTTTCAACTTAGCTTTTTCTAGGAACGCATTAAAATTCAAGGGAACAGTAGCACGGGCCATTGATCTACAACATAGATATGCAAAAACTATCAGGACTAAGTTCATGATAAATTTAAGTTCAATTAATCATATTACTAAAGAACTCCCACTTAGATAGACATCCCTCGAGTCATCTAAATGATCATGTGATCCATATAAACTAAACCATGTTCGATCATCACGTGAGATGGAGTAGTTTTCAATGGTGAACATATCTATGTTGATCATATCTACTATATAATTCACGTTCGACCTTTCGGTCTTAGTGTTCTAAGGCCATGTTTGTACATGCTAGGCTCGTCAAGTTTAACCCGAGTATTCTGCACGTGCATAACTGTCTTGCACCCATTGTATGTGAATGTAGAGCTTATCACACCCGATCATCACGTGGTGTCTCGGCACGACGAACTGTCGCAACGGTGCATACTCGGGGAGAACACTTATAACTTGAAATTTAGTGAGGGACCATCTTATAATGCTACCGCCGTATTAAGAAAAATTAGATACATAAAAGATAAACATCACATGCAATCAAAATATGTGACATTATATGGCCATCATCATCTTGTGCCTTTGATCCCCATATCCAAAGCACCGTCATGATCACCATCGTCACCGGCTTGACACCTTGATCTCCATCATAGCGTCGTTGTCATCTCGCCAACTATTGCTTCTACGACTATCGCTAACACATAGTGATAAAGTAAATCTATTACATGGCGATTGTATTCATACAATAAAGCAACAAGCATAAGGCTCCTGCCAGTTGCCGATAACTTTTACAAAACATGATCATCTCATACAATAACATATATCACATCATGTCTTGACCATATCACATCACAACATGCCCTGCAAAAACAACTTAGACGTCCTCTACTTTATTGTTGCAAGTTTTACGTGGCTGTTATGGGCTTCTAGTAAGAACCATTCTTACCTACGCATCAAAACCACAACGATTTTTCGTCAAGTGTGCTGTTTTAACCTTCAACAAGGACCACACGTATTTAAATTCGATTCAACTAAAGTTGGAGAAACAGACACCCGCCAGCCACCTTTATGCAAAACAAGTTGCATGTCTGTCGGTGGAACCGGTCTCATGAATGTGGTCATGTAAGGTTGGTCCGGGCCACTTCATCCAACAATACCACCGAATCAAAATAAGACGTTGGTGGTAAGCAGTATGACTATGATCGCCCACAACTCTTTGTGTTCTACTCGTGCATATCATCTACGCATAGACCTGGCTCTGATACCACTGTTGGGGAACGTAGCATGCAATTTCAAAAATTTTCCTACGATCACGTAAGATCTATCTAGGAGATGCATAGCAACGAGAGGGGGAGAGTGTGTCCATATACCCTTGTAGATCAAAAGCAGAAGCGTTAGGTTAACGTGGTTGATGTAGTCGGACGTCTTCATGATCCAACCGATCAAGTACCGAACGTACGACACCTTCAAGTTCAGCACACGTTTAACTCGATGACGTCCCTCGAACTCTTGATCCAGCAAAGTGTCGAGGGAGAGTTTTGTCAGCATGACGGTGTGGTGACGGTGATGGTGACGTGATCCGGGCAGGGCTTCGCCTAAGCACTATGACAATATGACCGGAGGAGTAAACTGTGGAGGGGGCACTGCACACGGCTAAGAAACAACTGTTGTGCTTTGGGGTGCCCCCTGACCCCGTATATAAAGGAGGAGAGTGAGGAGGCCGGCCAAGGGGCGCACCATAGGGGGAGGGAGCCGACTAGGACTCCTAGTCCAAGTTACCCCCTTCCTTTCTTTCGGAGGGGGAAAGGGGAAGGAGAGGAGAGGGGGAAGGAAAGTGTGGCCGCGCCCGCTTCCCCTTGTCCAATTTGGACAGCCCATGGGGGGGTGCCTCCCTTGTGGGCTTCCCTCTCTCTCCCCTATGTCCCATGTAGGCCCATTACTTTTCCGGGGGGTTCCGGTAACCTCCCGATACTCCGAAAAAGACCCGAACCACTCCGGAACCATTCTGGTGTCCGAATACTATCCTCCAATATATCAATATTTACCTCTCGATCATTTCAAGACTCCTCATCATGTCCGTGATCTCATCCGGGACTGTCGGGGATATACCCCGCGGTATGACCCGGCCAGAAATATAACTCGGTTGACACTTGGCGATTCACTGGCGACCCGCCCTGACTAGACGGTTTACAAGCAACCCGCCGGAACATTATGACTCACTGGTAACCCGGCGGGCGGGAAAGACGGATGACAAGGCCCAAGGCCCAGAAGGCCAGTTTATGTTAATGGTGGGTCGGTTTAATAGGAAATCCGTGAGGAATATTTCCCTTACAAGGAGTCAAGACCCGGACTTGTATCCGGTTTGTATTAGAAGGTAGACTGGTCCTAATCCTAATAGGATTCCACATGTAACCCGCCCCTCTAACTTATACAAGGAGGGGTAGGGCTCTCCAAGGAGGACAAGTTGACAAGTTGGACAAGTTAGGTTTAGAAAGACAACTCAATTCTCACGAGATAGAGCACCCTTGTAATCATGATCTGATCATCAATATCAATGAAGCAGGATGTAGGCTTTTACCTCCGTCGTGAGGGGCCGAACCTGAGTAAAACCTCGCGTCTCTTTTCCCACTCAACCCCTCTCAAGATACCACATAGATGCGTTGGCCTCGTGACTAAGTCCTGACACTAAAGACATCTGTCGTGACAATTCCACGACAGTTAGCGTCCACCGTAGGATTTGCGCACGGTGGTGTTAAATTCTTGAAGGGATCTCTCCTAAGAATCGAAAGTTCACAATTTTCCGGATAAAAAAGAGCCGGCTTGGGAAGACCAGCATCAGCTTCAAGCTTCAAGTCTATAATCTATGGAATTTAACGTCAAACCGCGGCGACTTGCAATCCATCGAGATGAATAACAGATCGATTTCGTCGACTATAGCGGGCGTATCAAGTCATGTCCGTATCCGAGTCAAACCAGTACAAATTGTTAAAAAAGGAAAGTTATCCACGGCCAAGGAGGATATGGACTCCGGGTTGCCCTCGCGTGCTTCTGCAAAAAAGCCGCAACTATCATGGCTGGACCTGACCGGCGCTGGCATGTCGTGGCCCTTGCCTCGTCGGCGTGGCTGTCTCCGTCTCTGTCGTGACCTCCATGGCTGGGCCTCGCTGGCTCACCTACAACCGCCGAGCCTCACCTCGCCTTGCTTCTGAGCTGGCCCCTGCCGAGCCGTCTCTGGTGCGGTCCAGCGCCTCAAATCGCCCTGGCCGTGCCTCTGCATCAGAGTCGCATCGTCCGGGCCGAGTTGACCCGACCACGAATCACTTCCACCGTGGTGTTAAGCGCTGAGCCGCCGTGCCTTGCCTTCAGACCGCGGAGGACCGCCCTGAGCCGCCTGTCTCCGATTCCAACCCGGACCCTGCCTCGCCAAGTCGCCTCCGGGTCGCTGTGGCCCGCCCCACTGTTCAGCCGTTCTTCTCCAACCCGCCGGCGTGCCTCTGCCACCATGCTGACCTCGTGGACGCGCCGTCGCGCCTGCGGTGCTCCTCTGCTGAGCCGCCCAGCTCGGGCTCTGCTATGACCCGCCTCAGCTATCGTGGCGCCCGGCTGCTTCAAGTCGCCTCGCTTTCCACTTCCGCCGGGCTTCGCTACTGCCGCCGCCCGCGTCTGCGGCCGCGAGTTGTCGTTTTCGCGGTCACGGCAAGCCACCCTGTTTCTGCTGGGTTTCGCAACTGAAGGAGAAAGCAGAGGCGGCTGTAAAAGTGGCCGGGTGCCCGTTTGTTAAAAGGGATAAGAACACACGCGGCCAGCACGTACAGTCACTTTTCACGATTGCTTTGATGGACAAGTACTAGCACGTGCAGCTTCAGATGAACCGAACATCTGATGTTTTTTCAGACTATGTCCAGCATTACTGAGCATCAGTGTTCGCCTTATACGACCAAAAACCAGGTACTATCCTTTCTATATATCTTATTATTAGCATATATTAAATTGTTTGAGAACAATTACTATGGTCCGTGGTATTTTTTTCACAGGACCGTTATTCGTTAGAAAGGTGTAGCAAAGAAGCGTGCACCAATATTATTTTTGCACTACTGCTTGTCCGTGCCGTGCTGCTGATCGGACATGTGAGCAAGTCGCCGCCCTCGCTACATCCACACATGCGACTGACTCGTTGTCTGCGCCCGCGGTCGACTCGTTCGCGTCTGTGGCATTTCCAAATGCCGTGGTTGATTCTCTCGTCCGCACCGGCTTACAACGCCGCGGCCGGCTCGCCCGTCCGCACCAGCTTACAACACCGCGGCCGGTTCATTTGTCTGCTCCCGCGGCCGACTCGGTCGTGATTGATTTCAGCCTCACCGTGGTACTCATCAACTCCGCGGTGAATAACTTCCGGCCAAACATATCAGGTTAAATCCATCCTGTCAATTTTTTATTGATACATTTTTTATGATTTCGAGAACAATTACTCTCGCCTACAATATCCTTTATGCAGGATAATTAGTCATGACAAAAGTGGTTTATACCGTGGGTACGGAGCACGCGCTGGTGATATTCTGCATCGGTGTTTATGTGTGCTTTATTACACGGTGAATGGACGCATGCAAGTCGCCCCCCTTGCTGCTCGGTCTACTCCAACAACTCTGAAGCAAAAATGATTTATTATCAGCCTCCACCGGATGGCTTGATGAGCAGGCGCGCAAGTCGCCACCACTGCGGTTTGGGTAATTTCAACAACCAGCTAGGATGCACCATTGGCCGGATTACTGACACAAATCATACGGGATCATTTATGGCCCACCATGGATGACCTTAACCTTCCGTGGATTCACATCACGTTATCAAACGCTAATGATATACAATGAGTGTTGCGAAGATCATTCACTCGCCACCTTGATTCCAGCTTCAACATATGACAGCGTTCCATTGTTCAGCTATATGCCGGTTTATATCACGGCCAAACATAGAGAATCTCAAGACAACTCTTCGAGTTGTCTCAAGACTCAGGGGTTACAATGATATGACTCAGCAAATCTTGCCAGTTTCAGCAATTCAAGAACCCCAAGACGTTGAAAGGGAAGATAACCCGGTCCCGGAGGCTACTACCATATTGATGAAAATTTAAAGGTGTCAGAAAATTTCCGGTTCAAAATGAAGAATGCCAGTTTAAAATCCGGTTCAAGGGAAATCTGTTCTCCCACAAAAGCTCTGAAGCTCTCAAATCCGGTTTAAGAATTTCCGGTTCAAAAAGAATTAATCTCTCGCAAATTTGAGTTTAAAGGCCTTCAGAAAATTTCCGGCTAAAAATGAAGATTCTGGTTTAAAATCTGGTTCAAGGGAAAGATGTCTCCCACAAAGCTTTGAAGCTCTCAAAATCCGGTTTACCATCCGGTTCAAGAAGAAATATCTCTTGCAAAGTTCGAGTTCTCAAAAAAAAAACTTGGGGGCTTGTTACCCAAAGTCAAAAGGGGCCAAAGAGAGTGTTGCAAAAGCACAACTCAAACATAGGCACTCATTGAGCACAGCTCAAAATATTGCTTGTTGGCTCTTTGCTTCTACAAGAACAAAGAGCCTATATGTAAGTGGGCATCTAGTGCCACCCCTAGTTGGTTTTGAGTATTGACGACAAACCTAGCTGAGGGACTAATGTGTTTGTGAGAATTGCAGGAAAACACAGGTAGAAGTCCCTCATTGATTCGGTTTTACTACCAGAGATGACCCCTAAAATGTACGAAGACATTGAAGACAATGGTGGTTTATGAAGATATTCATATTTAAGACAATGACATGAGAAGACTCCCTATGAAGCTTTTGGAACTCGAAGACCTAGATCCTTCGTAGTTTTATTTCATTCATGTTGTGTCATAGGAACCACCGTACTGTTAAGTGGGGTCCAGGAGAACCAGTCAGAATGACTGAAGTGATGCCTAATTCAAATCCTATGTCTTCGAGAGCGAAGACTTTGAGAGAAAATCTTGTCCAGAGTCAGACAAGTCAGCTTTACTTGTAGCCCAAGTAAAGTTGCCGTGTGAGTTCAAAATTCGACCGTTGGTACACGTGTCAGTTCCTTAGTGACCCAGGGTCATTTCGGACAGATCAGGTCGGGTTGCCAAGTGGCTATAAATAGTCCACCCCCCACAACCATAAACGGTTGGCTGCTCAGATTTCAGTGCACGGCTTTTGTCGTTTAAGAGCAACCCACCTCGAAGCCTTTGAAAGAAAAATTCCTAGTGAGGAGAAAAGCCCTAACCACCCAGAGCCAGAGTCAATTGGGCATCACTTAAGTCTTCGTGTCTGTGTGATCTGAAGACTTATTACACTTGAGGACTGTGCATCCTCCAGACGGTTAGGCGTCGCGTTCTGAGCATCCAAGAGAAATTGTGGATTGCCGGTGAACGAAGTGTGTGAAGGTTTGGGAGTCTACCTTGAAGACTTACCAGAGTGATTGGGCGAGGTCTGTGTGACCTTAGCTCAAGGAGAAAACGGTGAGGACTGGGTGTCTTGGACTAAGTGTCCTTGACTGGGTGTCCGGGACTGTGTGTCCTTTGGTTTAAATACCTAGCCGCTCCAACCAGACGTACAGTTGTCACATCAACTGGAACTGGTCCAACAAATCATTGTCTTCAACGTGTCACTGGTTTCATCTTCACTTCCTTTTACTTACAGTTATTCATTGTGAAGCCATTGCATGCTCGTTTTATCTTTTGTCTTCACAACATGAATGTATGATCTGTTTGGCTTCATAACTTCTTCCTACCTGATCCTTATTACACTGAAGCTGGTTGTGATTGCGCTTTCACTCTATTGAATACATGACCATGGCTGGCCTAGTGTAATCTAACTTCCGGTGCATAGTAATAGGCATAATCTTCACTGTTTGTCTTCATAACTCTCACATTTTGAAGACTTTCATAAAAATCGCCTATTCACCCCCCCTCTAGTCGATATAACGCACTTTCAATTGGTATCAGAGCAAGGTGCTCCCTTGTTCTGTGTGATTCGGTTTAACCACCTGGAGTTTTAGCTATGTCGACTGCAGGGATAATCAAAGTCTCCGCTGCGTGCCCCGTCTTTGATGGAACTGAATATCCCTACTGGAAGAATAAGATGCGCATGCATCTTGAAGCCATTGACGTCGACCTATGGTATGTCGTCGAGAACGGCGTTCCCAAGGCTGGAGAAGGTGGCACTGCTGCTGATGTCAAGAAATTCATTCAACTGGACTCTACTGCCAAGAACATCATCTGTGGTCATCTGACCAAAGGACAGTATGGCCGTGTGAGTGCTTTGAAGACATCCAAGCTGGTTTGGGACTGGCTCTCCAAGGTCAATGAAGGCATCTCAACCCAGAGAGATCAAAGAATCAGTGTCCTTCGCAATCTCTTCAACCGCTTCAAGCGAAATGACAATGAGAATGTCCAGCACACATTTGACCGGCTCACTGACATCACAAATGAGCTTCAAGCCCTCGACGCCACTGAGATCACCAAACATGAAATCGTCAAGACGCTGCTGAGATCACTTGATAGTTCGTTTGACATCCTGGCCCTGATGATTCAAGAACGTCCTGATTTCAAGACACTCAATCCGTCTGACATACTTGAGAGGCTCAACACACATGAGTTTCAGCTTTCTGAGAAAAGAGATATCTACGGTCCAAACTATGGGCGAACTCGTGCCTTGAAGGCAAAAGCTGTCTCCTCATCTGAAGAAGAATCTGACTGCAGTTCTGATGATCCTGAAGACATTGGAAGAGAACTTGCAATGCTAGTGAAGAAGTTTCAAAAATTCACCAAGAAGAAAGACTTCAGAAAATCTTCACGATCAAGCTCAAGGAATGATGAAGCTTCTGCTCATGACTACAAGAAGAAAACATGTCACAAGTGCAAGAAAACTGGGCACTTCATCTCTGAGTGTCCACAGTGGGACAATGAGAACAGAAGGAAGAAAAAGAGCAAGGAATATGATTCTGACGACAAGAAGAAGAAGAAACACTCAAAATCTTCTTCCAAGTCTTCATCACACAAGAAGAGCTCATCTGGCAAGGCACGTGCGTTTGTTGGAAAGGAGATGGATTCAGAAGAGGAGTCCGCATCTGAGGAGGCAGAGGTGGAGTCTGAGGAGGAGTCTGATTCTGGCATTGCGAGTCTGGCTACAGCATATGTCGCCAAGTCCATCTTCAACACTGAAGACAATAACTGCATCACCGACACCGACGCAAATGACAAGAATGACTCCACTCCTACCTACTGCTTCATGGCACGCGGTGCCAAGGTAAACACACGCACCACTCGCTATGAAACATCCAGTGACGATGACTCTGAATGTGATTCAAAACCTAGCTACAAAACACTTGCTAAAATTGCAACTGAACAACAGAAAGCTATGGAACACATTCAAAAACTGTTAGACAGAAGCGATGATCTGTTGGGTGCTGAAATGACTCGATCTGAATCCTTAATTGAAGACATACAAAACCTTCACGTTAAGTATCAGGAACTTGAAGATCGTCATGATACTCTCTCAACAACTCATGAAAAGCTTTCCTATGACTATCTTCAAAGGAAGCAAGAACTTGAGAAATTGAGGGTGGCTCATGAAGATCTTCAAAAGGAAAACGAGTCACTTCGCGCCGAACAGATCAGTCCCGCTCAGGAAGGACTTGAACCACCATGTCTTAAATGCATTGAGCATAATAATGCTAATTCTGTTGCTGAATGTTCCACTGCTACTACTGTTCCAATATCTTCAACTGTTGATGTGGCAACTAACCCCTCTGCTGAGGATACCACTGCTATTGCTGATGAGAATGCTAGGTTGAAGACATTGCTTGAAACAGGGATGTACAAAAGTCTAAAAGGGCATCAAACATTATGTGATGTCCTTAAGAAGCAGATTCTGAACCAAAACCCTAGGAAAGAGGGTGTTGGGTTCGTGAGGAAAATCAATGCAGATGGCTCTTACTGGAAACCTGAGCAGTACCCCAAAACTACATGGGTTGCTGCAAAGGAACTTTCAGCAGATCCATCCAATTTATCTGGCTTCACTTGTGCTAACCCAATTATCATTGATGAATCCTTTGATGCAAACTATAAACTTTTTAAGAATCAGAATGGTGAAGTGTCTGCCAGGTACATTGGTACTAACTGCAGGAATGGACCGCCTATGAAGAAGATCTGGGTTCCGAAAACATGTCTGGAAAATCTTCCTGTGAATGTCTTCATGACACCTCACTTGAAGAAGACAAACCTCGGTCCAAAGGCTTCATACAGACAGAGGACTCACCTGAGTCACACTAACGCAAATGTTTTGCAGGGAAACCACACTCAGGCATATGAATATGAGAGCGGTTCATCAAACCGTCATGTTCATATGACCAAAAATTATTCTGCTTATGCCTATGAGTATTATTGTCCCCCTGCTAGACTGTTTGCTAAGGCTTCAAAGCCAAAATTCTCAGATGCTGCACTTAGACTCATAGCTTCTAAGCCACCCTTGAAGATGTGGGTGGTTAAGAAAGCTTAACTCTCTTTGGCAGGGAAAGGTCTCCAGCACAAAAAAAAAATCTTCTGATGCTATTGCTGGGGACCATAAAAATCTTGTGGGGTGCAAGATAAACTGCCCAAATGGCATCATTATGTACTTCGTTTCTGAATCGCATGCTACTCTCCCCATTAGTCCTAATCTGGATCTAAGTTTTCATAACCCACTGGTTCGTCAAATGTTTATGCTTCACAACACTCTTCGTGAAGCCTATCCCCCTAACTGCACTGTAGGGTACGACACCAGCAACTTCAAAGTCTTCAGAATGGATTATTGACAGTGGGTGTACAAATCACATGACTGGCAGAAGAAGCCTTCTTATGGACTCAACTTTACGTCCATCCGACAAGAGCCACATTACATTCGCTGACACTGGTAAAAGTAAGGTATTGGGTCTAGGTAGAGTTGCAATCTCAAAGGATCAACACATGGATAAAGTCATGCTTGTTGAATCCCTTGGCTTCAACTTAATGTCTGTCTCAATGCTTTGCGATTTGAATATGATTGTAATGTTTGGCAAATATCGCTGCCTGGTGCTAATGGAATCTGACAAATCTCTAGTGTTTGAAGGGTATAGGAAAGGTGATTTGTATGTGGTAGATTTCTCAGCAGGACCACAACTTGCAGTATGTCTTCTTGCAAAAGCTTCAGAATGCTGGCTTTGGCATCGAAGGCTTGGGCATGCTGGCATGAGGAACCTCCACACCCTTGCAAAGAAAAAGCACGTCATAGACATCGAGGGTGTCAAGTTCAAGAAAGATCACTTATGCGGTGCCTGTGAAGCAGGGAAGATGACAAGGGCAAAACATCCTTCGAAGACAATCATGACCACTACTCAACCCTTCGAACTGCTTCACATGGATCTTTTCGGTCCCACTCACTACTCAACTTTTACTACTTCTGCATGCCTCTATGGCTTCGTAATTGTTGATGATTATTCTAGATATACTTGGGTGCACATAATCCTTTACAAGACTGAAGTGCAGGATGTCTTCAGACGCTTCGCAAATCGAGCTATGAACAATTTTGGCGCCAAGATAAAGCACATCAGAAGTGATAATGGCACTGAATTCAAGAACACTGGCCTTGATACATATCTGGATACCTTGGGCATCACACATGAATTCTCAGCTCCATACACGCCACAGCAGAATGGCGTCGTCGAACGCAAGAACAGAACACTCATTGAGATGGCCAGAACAATGCTAGATGAATACAAGACTCCAAGAAAGTTCTGGACTGAAGCCATTGATACTGCATGCCATACAATCAATCGTGTTTATCTTCACAAGCTTCTGAACAAGACATCTTATGAACTCCTAACTGGCAAGAAGCCAAATGTCAGTTACTTTAGAGTATTTGGCGCAAAATGCTGGATCAAGGACCCACACCACACCTCAAAGTTTGCACCAAAAGCACATGAAGGCTTCATGCTTGGATATGGAAAGGATTCGCACTCCTACAGAGTCTTCAATCTCTTCCACTACAAAGTGGTTGAAACAGTGGATGTGCGATTTGATGAAACCAATGGATCACAAAGAGAGCAATTGCCAAATGTGCTAGATGAAGTTCCAGCAAATGAATCAATCAAGCTTATGGGAACTGGAGAAATTGTACCTTCTGAAGCTCATCCTGAAGAAGAACTTATCATCTCAGCACCTGATCCACATGAAGACAATGCTCAGCCTGAAGATATACCTTCAAATGACCACATAGATCAGTAAGAGCAAAGTCTTCGCCCCACACACCCTCGTGTTGCAAATGAAGTACAAATTGACAAAATACTTGACAGCATCAATGCACTTGGTCCACTCACTCGTTCAAGGGCAACTCAGCTAACAAACTTCTGTGGGCATTTCGCATTCGTCTCAATATCAGAACCCAAGAAAGTTGAAGAAGCCTTCATGGAACCTGAATGGATTCAAGCTATGCAAGAAGAGCTTCAACAGTTTGAGCTGAATAATGTATGGGAACTGGTTAAGCGTCCTGATCCACGGAAGCACAACATAATAGGCACCAAATGGATATATCGCAACAAGCAAGATGAGCATGGTCAAGTTGTCAGAAACAAAGCTCGTCTCGTTGCTCAAGGATATACTCAAGTGGAGGGCATTGACTTCGATGAAACATTTGCTCCTGTGGCTAGGCTTGAAGCCATACGCATACTGCTGGCCTATGCAAATCATCATAACATACTTCTCTATCAGATGGATGTGAAAAGTGCCTTTCTCAATGGCAAGATTGAAGAAGAAGTGTATGTTGCACAACCACTTGGGTTTGAAAATCCAAAACATCCTGATATGGTATACAAGCTCAACAAGGCACTGTATGGCCTCAAACAAGCCCCTAGGGCCTGGTATGATACACTCAAGTACTTTCTGAAAAGCAAAGGCTTCATACCTGGTTCCCTGGATCCCACTCTTTTCACGAAGACATATGATGGTGAACTGTTTGTGTGCCAAATATATGTGGATGACATTATCTTCGGCTGCACCAATCAGAAGTATAGTGAAGAGTTTGGATATATGATGCAAGAACAATATCAGATGTCCATGATGGGGGAGCTGAAGTTCTTTCTCGGTCTTCAAATACGGCAACAACGCAACGGCATCTTCATATCTCAAGAGAAATATCTTAAAGAGTGCCTGAAGAAGTTCGGTATGCAAGACTGCAAAGGCTTCACAACACCAATGCCAGCCAAGCATCATCTGGGTCCCGACGACAATGGTAAAGAGTTCGATCAAAAGGTATACCGCTCCATGATTGGGTCTTTGCTTTATTTATGTGCATCTAGGCCAGATATCATGCTTAGTGTTTGCATGTGTGCTCGATTTCAAGCGACACCAAAGGAGTCGCATCACTTAGCTGTGAAGCGAATTCTTCGATATTTGGCTCACACCCCAACTCTAGGATTATGGTATCCAAAGGGCTCAGAGTTTGATTTGGTTGGATTTTCGGATGCTGATTATGCTGGTGACAAAGTTGATCGCAAGTCTACATCAGGCACATGTCACTTTCTGGGACGATCACTTGTATGTTGGTCTTCAAAGAAGCAGAACTGTGTATCACTCTCCACTACTGAATCTGAATACATTGCTGCTGGATCTTGCTGCGCTCAGCTTCTGTGGATGAAGCAAACACTCAAAGATTATGGCATTCATCTGAAGCAAGTGCCACTTTACTGCGACAACGAAAGCGCCATCAAGATTGCCAACAACCCAGTTCAGCACTCGAAGACAAAGCACATTGAAATTCGTCATCACTTTCTCAGAGATCATGTTGTGAAGGAAGACATTGATATCATACACGTCAACACTGAAGAGCAATTGGCAGATATCTTCACAAAGCCCTTGGATGAGAAGAGATTTTGCAAGTTACGGTGTGAGCTAAATATCTTGGAATCCTCAAATGTCCTATGATCAGGCACACATCCTAACACTTAAGCATATTGATGACTTAGATGTGAAACACACGAAGTAGCGTATATCTTCAAACAATGAAGACATACATCCTAAGTGTGAATACATTAATGTGGAATTTGACATCGGAGCGCCACGATAATTGTGCGCCGTGTCTGGGTCTAATACTTCCTATACGGTGGGTAACGCCACCACCAAACGTTCCATTTTGAGGTGTTTCTCTCATGGCGTTACCTCTCAATGTCTTCACAATTGGTTTGGCTTCATTCTCAGTATGTCTTCATGATTATCTTCACTGCGTTGATTATATGGATATATATGTACTGATGTTCTGTCCTCTACAGGATTCACTTATAGCTATGTCTTCTTGGTTGAATCTTTTGAACTAAGTGAATGTGATCGGACCCTAACCTCTCTATGCTTTCTATCTCAAACTCTATCTCTCCAAGTCATATGCATTATGTTGAAACTGTCAAATGTCTTCGCTGTGTCCTTGTCAGCTGAAGACATAGTGACAACCATAAAAGTCCGTCTTTAATGCTCATTCCTCCACATAAGATCCGAAGAAGCAGGAACGACCGCCCGACAATTTAGGCGTGCGTGGGACGTGGAACAAATCCCAATCTTCCTCTAACTGGCCACGCATGCCTCAAATGCGAACCGCCAGGGGTACCTGCGTAATAGCGCAGTGCCGCCTCTATCCCTATAAATACACGATTCACTGCGGTCATTATCTCCTTCTTCCACCCTCGCACGAACCCTAGCGCCACCGCTAGCACTCGACGACGCCGGTGACGAAGCGCTTCACTGCCGCAACCTCTCCGACGCCGTTTTCACGCCGACAGCGGACATCGCTCTCTCCGCCGTCGCCGTAGGTGTCTTCCGTCGCCAAGTTAGGGCACGGAGGATCGAACTGCTCAGCCTCAACTCTCACTTCGTCTAGCAGTTCCAAGTGTGGTAAATAAAATCTCTTTTTACTGCCTCTTTTGATCCCATAGCTCAGTCACTTTCTGCCATAAGGAGTTTCTCTTCACATCAGTTAGTTATCTCGCTACATCTCATGACATGCCTAGTATATTCACTTGTGCTTCATAAGGTAGTTAGATTCCTCACTTGTACTGATCTGTGGGTTCGTACAAATCTGGAACCAACTTCTTATCTGTGAGTGAATGTCTTCGCACAATGAGGTCTATGTCTTCTAAACCGATTTATCTTCAAAATCTTCTGAGAATGCATATGACCTCTTCCCCTTCCCTCGCACCTTAATGCTGTCACAGGTACATGTCCTGGGAGAATCCTTTGGTTCTCATAGTCTGCATTCATTTGCAGAGTACTTGCAGCATCACATCAACTCTCCTGAAGCCAGTTCTTGCAAAAGGAAGCCTTTGAAGCCTTTGAACATCTTGAAGCCTTCCAAGTTATTCATGGCTTCAGAAACAGCAGCAAGGAAGGGAGGCAGACAGCGACGTGGTGAAACGTCCAAAGATCTGCCTGATGAATTGGCAGAGATGTAGAAAACTGATCCTGAAGAAAGCTATGGTCAGCGCAAGACACGAATCCAATGGATTCGAAGATATTGGGCAGAGCAATGGTTCCACTACCGCTTCGTCACTCAGGAATATGCGGAGAAGTGCGCCATCAAGAGACCGTGAGGAGACGTACTATACAAAAATCTCGTACCCAGGTCCAGAGTTGAAGCCATTGCTCAAGGCTTCTATCCATGCATGGTGAGAGGACCACAGCCAGCTGAGGCACATCCGTCATCACTTCTCTGGTGCCGCGATGATAATCTCTTCAAGCGCAACTTTCAGTTTGCACAACAGTCAGCGAAGATAAACAAGAAGAAATTTGGGCTTGACTTCAACCCTGGTCCCTCCTCACCAAGGGCAGATGGCACACGCAACGCCGATCCCAATATCATCGGGCCGTATGCCAATCTTGCAGGCCTCATCACTCGCATCCTAGTCCAAGGGACTGCTGTGAATGACCCTCCAGCAGATACTGAGTCAGATGACGCCCCTGCTGCGCCGAAGCCGAAGCAGAACAAGCCAAAAGCTTCAAAGCCAGCCGCTTCTCCCAAGATTGCAAGAGTGAAGCCTTTAGCAACTGCACCTCCTAAAGCCAGTGTGCAGTCAGAAGGCTTATCACGAGTGTCCAAGCCCCAAGAAGCCAAGAAGCCTCAGCCACACGCAGGCAAAGAGCTCACTGCTGCTGACATTCTGCACTGCGAAGCCATTGATCTCTCAAGCGATGAAGATCTTGGAGATGATGCTCTTGAGCAGCTCATCAAGAGCAAGGAGGAGGCTGAAATCTTCAACAATCTGCCTCTGTTTGATGTCGCCATCATCCACAACTTCATCGATGAATGGTTTGACACACCAGACATAAGCTTCAATGATCTGCAGCTACCCATAGGCCTCAGCGTTGCCTTTCAAGGAGCAATTGCTTCAGAACTTGCAATAGCCCAGCGAATTGTAGAACTGAAGCAGAAAATTGATCATGAAAACGCTCAGTTCAAGAAGCACGTGGCCAAGCTCAGTGTGCAAGAAGTGAGAAACTTCAAGATCATGTTGCACGAGCTGAAAGAAAACTTCCTGAAGACGCGTGCCGAAGCTCAAGGCTCGCGAGAACGCATGAAGACTTTGGCTGATCGCTGCGTGCGGGCCTACAATGAGGCAGAGAAGCGCAAGGCACTTGGGCGTCCCGGTATTGACCCCAGGATGGCCGCGAAGAAGAAAAAGAAGGCGGTTGTGCCTGAACCTGAAGCGCCAAGGTCAGAAACTGCTCCGATTGTCTTCCCCGCTGCAACGGCTGGCTCGAAGCCAAAGAGTCGATCAACCGCCTCACAGCACAAGAAGACACGGACTGCAGAGGCTGAAGCTAAGAAGAGAAAACATTCTGAAGCCTCTCCTTCTGAACCCATCATCAAGAAGCGCAAGACCAAGAAATCTCGGGCTGCTCCCACAGAGCCCTTGACAGTTGAACCCCTCTCCGTCCGCTATCCTGACAAAGATCATCAGTTGACTGTGCATGAACCCAACACTGAAGACATTCCAGCAGACGAACCCTACGCTGCTGAAGACATTGGTCTCCAAGACAATGTGCTAGGTGATGCAGCCCTTCCTCAGCTTGAGACAAGCGAACTGATCAGTATTGGTCGTCCCTTGACGCCAATCACACAAGAAGCATCATGGGCAGATCGCCCACAGGAGGAAGATGAGCCACAGCCCACTGCAACTCCACAAGCGTCGCCCAAATTCCATAGGCTTCGAAAAGGGCCAAGGGCTCAGGCTGCTGACGACATTCCGGCTGCATCAGCCGAAGAGCATGCAGAGACACCACAAGCTCCAACTCCCCCACACCAACAAGAAGCAGTTCTCCAGGAGAACGTGCCTGAGTCTGCAAATGTTGAGGCTGCCACAAACAACGCCGACGCAAATGTGGAGCCCAACCCAACAATAGCTTCAGAAGACAATGAAGCTACTGATCCTGAACATTCTGTGCCTGAGTCTGCTGCAGGACCACAATTCAACTATCATATTGCATACAGACCCCAGGTCCAGAAGCCAATCCCACGACTGCCAAGGTTCCCAGGTCCTGCATCAGCTCCTGGTTCCTTCAACATCAACGGCTTCAGGGCAGATAACACATTTTTCGACCGCTCCAAGAATCCTTATTCAAGGGAACGGATTGTATCAGATAGGTTCTGGAGCCATCAACAGCGCAGCTATTATTCATGCATCCTATACAACCAAGGCTGCATCTTTCCTCACAAGCGCCTTGAGGTTGAAGCTATTGCTAGTCTGCCTGGTCTGGAAGAAGCACTGGATTGCTTCAAGCAAGTAGGTTTGCTGCCATTTATCACTGATGAAGAGCACTGGAACGAAGAGCTTCTGCTCCAGTTCTATGCCACTTTGCATATCAAAGGCTATAACAGAGATCCGAAGACATGGATTCTGGAGTGGATGACAGGCAATATCCATCATGAAGCCAATGCTTTCGACCTAATTGAGCTTACCGGCCTTCCCACTCCTGGCGAATTCTTTGAAGAAGGGTGCCAACTCCATGCTGAAGCAATTGAGAGCATATTTCAGCGTCCTAAGCCAGATATGAGTCAGATGCTCTCAATGATGAAGCCACTGCCTCCTAATGCACCCTATCCAACTAGGTTCTTCGTTGAAGACTTAGAGTACTTGCCCAGAACAATATATCATATCATAAGGCGGACTCTATGTCCTGTAAAGGGACACTCTCGATATGCGACAATTGATGGTGCAATGAAGACTCTCATCTTCTGCATTCTACATGGCAAATGCTTCAATGCACATGATCTCTTCATCCGTCACTTTGCAGCGTCTGCCTCAGAACTGTTTGGATTGAAGTTCTATGCTCCTTGGGTTATGAGGCTGATCAAGCTTCACTCTGCAATCTCCTATCAACCCTCAGCCCGCAACCATAGGATATTTTTGCCAGATGTGGACACATCTGCTGAAGCAATATATCCAGAGCCTGGCAAGCAACCATTAATTCTTCAAAATGCAGAACACCAGAGCTTCACTCAAAATATTGAAGGTGTTGAAGCTCTCTCCCGAGTGTATCCAATGGCTGGCACCACACGTGCTCCTGCATCAACTGAAGCCACTGACAGCACAGCTGCCAAGAGACCCAAGAAGCGCACTCGAGCACTCAATGACCGAGAGCTTCTTGTGGCTCTTCACCAAAAGCAAGATAGGCATCACGACTGGCTCAAACGGCAGATGAGAAGCATCATGCAAGACGTCAATCGCATCAGAAATTTGGCAACCAAGAATGCGTTTGTCGCACACGAGACCTGTCGCCGCACTTGGAAAGGCCTCACCATGATGAGCAATGAAGCTGAACTGCAAGAGGATGGCTTCAGAGAGAGATTCCAATTTGACTCCACGCCTCCAAGAAGAGCGGTGATGCGAAGCACACCATCACTTGAAGAGTCAGAATTCTCTTCTTCTGCTGCCACCGTGTCTGCCCGGATTATTGAAGAAGACGACGACGCGACATCATCTCCACTTGCTTCAACACACGTTGAATCTGCACCAAGCTCATCTGCACCGCCACCAAACAACTCCACCGACCCTGCTACGCCTGGGAACGCGTAGAAAACTCTATCTCTTCAAACCTTTTTGGTCATCACTGACAAAAGGGGGAGAAGCATGATGTTTATAGTCTTCAAGCGGGTCACTTTGGGCGGGTGCCTCTATATTTTGCTACAGTTTGCTTCGTGTTTACAACTCCCGTTTTTGCTACATTTGCTTCTTTGAGTTGTAACACTTAGCCTTGATGGCCGTCTGCTACCTGCTTGTCACTCCGTTATGCGAAGATAAATTCCGCATGTGCGACGATAAATTCCGCACTCATCTCTTACTACAGACGTCCATTTTCAATTATGCATGTCATTATCTTCATATACTTTCACATGCATAGTGGATTGTCATCATAAGTTGAAGTGGATCTCCACAAGTACAACCTGCCATGTGCATTTGCATTCAAAAGGCAAATTACTTATATGCACATCTTTAGGGGGAGCCCTTGCAACTTATGAAGACAAATTCCTTTACTATTTCACAAATTATGTTCCCCGTTGAAAACTTCAACTAGTTTGTCATCAATCACCAAAAAGGGGGAGATTGTAAGTGCATCTAGTGCCACCCCTAGTTGGTTTTGGAGTATTGACGACAAACCTAGTTGAGGGACTAACGTGTTTGTGAGAATTGCAGGAAAACACAGGTAGAAGTCCCTCATTGATTCGGTTTTATTACCAGAGATGACCCCTAAAAATGTACGAAGACATTGAAGACAATGGTGGTTTATGAAGATATTCATATTGAAGACAATGACATCTGAAGACTCCCCATGAAGCTTATGGAACTCGAAGACTTAGATCCTTCGTAGTTTCATTTCATTTATGTTGTGTCGTAGGAACCACCGTACTGTTAAGTGGGATCCAAGAGAACCAGTCAGAATGACTGAAGTGATGCCTAATTCAAATCCTATGTCTTCGAGCGAAGACTTTGAGAGAAAATCTTGTCCAGAGTCAGACAAGTCAGCTTTACTTGTAGCCCAAGTAAAGTTGCCATGTGAGTTCAAAATTCGACCGTTGGTACACGTGTCAGTTCCTTAGTGACCCAGGGTCATTTCGGACAGATCAGGTCGGGTTGCCAAGTGGCTATAAATAGTCCACCCCCACAACCATAAACGGTTGGCTGCTCAGATTTCAGTGCACGGCTTTTGTCGTTTAAGAGCAACCCACCTCGAAGCCTTTGAAAGAAAAATTCCTAGTGAGGAGAAAAGCCCTAACCACCCAGAGCCAGAGTCAATTGGGCATCACTTAAGTCTTCGTGTCTGTGTGATCTGAAGACTTATTACACTTGAGGACTGTGCATCCTCCAGACGGTTAGGCGTCGCGTTCTAAGCATCCAAGAGAAATTGTGGATTGTCAGTGAACGAAGTCTGTGAAGGTTTGGGAGTCTACCTTGAAGACTTACCAGAGTGATTGGGCGAGGTCTGTGTGACCTTAGCTCAAGGAGAAAACGGTGAGGACTGGGTGTCTGGGACTAAGTGTCCTGACTGGGTGTCCGGGACTGTGTGTCCTTTGGTTTAAATACCTAGCCGCTCCAACCAGACGTACAGTTGTCACATCAACTGGAACTGGTCCAACAAATCATTGTCTTCAACGTGTCACTGGTTTCATCTTCACTTCCTTTTACTTACAGTTATTCATTGTGAAGCCATTGCATGCTCGTTTTATCTTTTGTCTTCACAACATGAATGTATGATCTGTTTGGCTTCATAACTTCTTCCTACCTGATCCTTATTACACTGAAGCTGGTTGTGATTGCGCTTTCACTCTATTGAATACATGACCATGGCTGGCCTAGTGTAATCTAACTTCCGCTGCATAGTAATAGGCATAATCTTCACTGTTTGTCTTCATAACTCTCACGTTTTGAAGACTTCCATAAAAATCGCCTATTCACCCCCCCTCTAGTCGATATAACGCACTTTCACTATAACCTTGTAATAGGCTATAAAAGCCAGGCTTGGAAGCCAGGTGTATTCACCTAAAACCCTGGGTTATCCTGCCTTTTTAAGTAAGCCACTCCGCCCAGGTAATCTTGGTAAGACCCGTCAAACGTTTGACAAATCAATCTTATAAAGACCCTGAACTTGTCATAGTCAAAATGACGATTGGTTAATGTGAGGTCCATCTTATAAGGCTGTGCAAAATGGTTTAACTCAGTGGCCTGGCAGCCCATGAAAAGCCTCGCCTTTTTTGCATGTTTTCTTTTGAATCTTTCTTTTTGAGGTTTCTTTTGATGAAGATTATACTAAATCCAGTGTTTATTAACCCGGCCTGGCTTTTGACTATAAGTCACCAGTATGAGATGAGATACTATCCGGTGTTTATTAACCCGACCTGGCTTTTGGCTATAAGTCGCCAGTATGATTATAAATCACCGGCGTTTATTAACCCGGCCTGGTTTTGGACTATAAGTCGCTAGTATGATGATAAATTATCCGGTGTGGCTTGGGACTAAGTCACCAGTATATATATTTGGATTGCGCCATTGGAATCATGCGCTCATAAATC
Source organism: Triticum urartu (assembly GCF_003073215.2). Classification (NCBI taxonomy): domain Eukaryota; kingdom Viridiplantae; phylum Streptophyta; class Magnoliopsida; order Poales; family Poaceae; genus Triticum; species Triticum urartu. Next base: position 280,933,418 of record NC_053025.1, read on the forward strand.
GTTGGATTATATTATTCAAATCTTCAAATAGCCAACATGGCTGGATTTTATTATGGTTATAAATAACCAGTATTATGATCAAGGTTTTCAAAGTCGCTTTAGCGCAATGGCTATCATATTATCAATGTATATGATTTATTCTACAATTGAAGGAATAATCCCGAGTCGCTGCAGGCTTATGACCCGTCACTTGGGGGCTACATTATTCAAGTTGAGATTACATCAAATATGCAAGTCTCATGTCGTTGCAAGCATGCACCATGACACTTGAGGGCTAATGCAAAGTCATTTTTTTGCTCATCTAATTGAAGACCCGACTCATCACAATGAGCCGACCCTTGGGGGCTACCAATTGCTCCCATTGTAGGATCGAAAGTATGTCTAGAGGGGGGGTGATTAGACTACTTGACCAAATAAAAACTTAGCCTTTTCCCAATTTTAGTTCTTGGCAGATTTTAGCTATTATGGGACAAGTCAAGTAATCATCACACAATTCAAGCAAGCATGCAAAGAGTATATTGGCAGCGGAAAGTAAAGCATGCAACTTGCAAGAATGTAAGGAGAAGGGTTTGGAGATTTCAAACGCAATTGGAGACACGGATGTTTTTCCCGTGGTTTGGATAGGTGGTGCTATCCTACATCCACGTTGATGGAGACTTCAACCCACAAAGGGTAACGGTTGTGCGAGTCCACAAAGGGCTCCACCCACAAAGGGTAACGGTTGCGCGAGTCCACACAGGGCTCCACCCACGAAGGGTCCACGAAGAAGCAACCACCCACAAAGGGTAACGGTTGCGCGAGTCCACACAGGGCTCCACCCACGAAGGGTCCACGAAGAAGCAACCTTGTCTATCCCACCATGGCCATCGCCCACACAGGACTTGCCTCACTAACGGTAGATCTTCATGAAGTAGGCGATCTCCTTGCCCTTACAAACTCCTTGGTTCAACTCCACAATCTTGTCGGAGGCTCCCAAGTGACACCTAGCCAATCTAGGAGACACCACTCTCCAAGAAGTAACAAATGGTGTGTAGGTAATGAACTCCTTGCTCTTGTGCTTCAAATGATAGTCTCCCCAACACTCAACTCTCTCTCATAGGATTTGGATTTTGTGGAAAGAAGATTTGAGTGGAAAGCAACTTGGGAAGGCTAGAGATCAAGATTCATATGGTAGGAATGGAATATCTTGGTCTCAACACATGAGTAGGTGCTTCTCTCTCAGAACATATGAGTAGGAATTGTGTATGTGTTCTGATGGCTCTCTCCATGAATGAAGAGGAGGTGGAGGGGTATATATAGCCTCCACACAAAATCCAACCGTTACACACAGTTTTCCAATCTCGGTGGGACCGAATCAACAAACCCGGTCGGACCGAAAATGTAAACCTAGTGACCGTTGGAGATTTTCGGTGGGACTGACATGCAACTCGGTAGGACCGATATGGTTAGGGTTTGGGAATAACGTAATCTCGGTGAGACCGATTACACAAACTCGGTGAGACCGAATTTGGTAATTAGCTAACCAGAGAGTTGGTCAGGCAAACTCGGTGGGACCGATTTACTCTTTCGGTGAGACCAAAAAGTTACAAAAAGGAAACACTGAATTTACATTGCAATCTCGGTGGGACCGATTCGCTCTTTCGGTGAGACCGAAAAGTTACGAAAGGGAAACAGAGGGCTTGCAATCCCATCTCGGTGAGACCGAGATCCCTATCGGTAGAACCGAATTGCTAGGGTTTGGCAGTGGCTTATGACAAATGAAACTCGGTGGCGCCGGATAGGAAGAATCGGTAGGACCGAGTTTGGCTTAGGGTTTAGGTCATATGTGGATATGGGAAAGTAGTTGAGGGTTTTGGAGCATATCACTAAGCACATGAAGCAAGAGGCTCATTAAGCAACACCTCATCCCTCCTTGATAGTATTGGCTTTTCCTAAGGACTCAATGTGATCTTGGATCACTAAAATATAAAATGAAGAGTCTTGAGCTTTTGAGCTTGAGCCAATCCTTTGTCCTTAGCATTTTGAGGGTTCCACTTTCACATCCATGCCATGCCAATCATTGAGCTTTCCTGAAATAATCATCTTGGAATAGCATTAGCTCAATGAGCTATATGTTATTATGAATTACCAAAACCACCGAGGGATAGTTGCACTTTCAATCTCCCCCTTTTTGGTAATTGATGACAACATATAGATCAAAGCTTCGACAAATGATAATAAGCATGAAATATATCGTCGCTTTGAGAAGTATGTGATAAGTAAGAGCTCCCCCTAAATTTGTGCATATTTAAAATTTGCTTTGGACTGCAAATGCACAAAGAGTTAGAGTCATGGGTTACTCTTCCATGTCACATACATCTTGGTCGAGTGCTTAAAATGATAAGAATGAAATACATGCTCTCATCACCAAGAAAAGTGAATGATCACATAAGATAGATAAGATAATAGCATTAAGCAAGCATTAAGTGTAGCTTATGATCAAACACATGATCATCAATGTCTCACAGATAATGACGTAGTATCTCAAGCACTCAAAAGCAAACAAGTTCGAGAAACCACCAAATAAAGCAAGAGAGAAAAGGGCAACACTCTCTCTCTCTCGAAGCCTATGATCTATACATTTTTCTCCCCCTTTGGCAACAAGTTACCAAAAAGTTCCTAGAAAATGCATAGTGCTAAGTCGACGCTCAGGCTTGATCTTCAGGTGGTGGTGGAGTCCGGATCACTCCAAGGACGAAGGCTTCCGTAGACGCTGAAGTAGACGCTGGAGTTGGAGCTGAAGTAGATGCTGGAGCTGGTGGAACTGAGGCTGTAGCTGGTGCTGAAGTGGTGGCTCTGGTGTCAGCAACTGGCACGGCAGACGACCTCGGACCTCGTGGCACTCTGGCAAAGGCATCAGTGGTAGTCCTGCCTCTCCTCTCCTGCATGTCATCCTGGAGCTGCTCCACTGCAGTCTGAATCTCAGTCACCTTGACATCCAAGTCATAGAACTTTTGTTCCATGATTCTCTGTAGGCTTGCCTGGTTTTGAGTTAGGGTGGCTAGTCCTTTCTCAATCCGTAGGGTGGATGCAATCAGGTAACCAAGTTGCTCTTGTTTGGTCTTCAAGAAATACTCAGATGCCTCCTCTTGAGTTGGCATCTTGGCAGCTTTCTCCTTCCTTGCCTTCTCCTTCTTTGCTTGTGCTTGGGCAGACGATGGTTCATTTTCAGTCATCACAACTTGATTGTCCTCAAAATCTGGACGGATGGGCAGGTGTTCCTTGTCCAATGAGTATATGCCCGTGCCCATCTTGGAGTTGATGAGCTCCTGAATCTGTGGGGCATATCCACACCTCCTCTTCTGGTCTGCTGCAGTCCTCTTGATAGTCTCTACTATGAGGCTCATGACTTTGAATTTCTGAGGTACATCAAATACATGAAGCAAATTGATTGCATGGCCTCGGATCATCTTGTGATCTCCAGACTTGGGCAAGAGAGTGTGCCTCAATATCCAATTTATAGTAGGCAGCCCTGACAGAAGATAATGCACAGACCCAAACTTGAAAGTATCAAGAGCTTCATTGGGAATTTCCTTGTACATGTTGGACATTGAGTTGTGGTCCATCTTCTTCTTGGCATAAATGTCCAAGTCATCTGCTTGCTCCTCTGGGGCATTGATCAACTTTGCCCATTCCTCAACAGTTGATTGGTACCTCGTACCTTCATACATCCATGTGATCCTTCCATCTGGGTAGAAGTGTGCTGTGGAGTAGAACTGCATGATTAGCTCCTCGTTCCACTTTGTGAGCTTCTGCCCAACAAAGTCTGCAACTCCACACGCACTAAAGCTGTCATATACTCCAGGGTAGTGTTCCTCATTTTCCTTCATGTAGGTCCAGTCGACCCATCTCATGTCACAAACAATTGGCTTCTTATCAAGCAGCACTATCTCATAGAAATCTTGCTGTTCCTTGGTATGAAATCTGTAGTCCACAGCAGTTCTTCTCCTTGAAGCATACGGATCTGCTTCTCTCCACTTCCTGAGCCCTGAGTCTCTCCTGAGCTTCATATCCTCGGCCACATGATGAGCATCATTGTGGTCTGGGATCTTGGGCTTGAGTTTTCTGAGAACATTCTCTTCCTCTTCTTCTGCAGCTTCAGGCACTGGGGCCTTGTTCTTCTCAGCAGCAGGTATGCTCCTTGTATTTCTCTTTGGTGCTGTCTTGACCTTTGATGCAGCCTTGGGCTTAGATGCAGTAGCCCCTGATTTTATAGCATCACCCATTAGCTTGGGTGCCTTAGGTGCTGGTGCAGCAACCTCTTCTTCCTCTTCCTCTTCCATGATGGAAGCCTTTCCAAGCACTCTGGCTACGGTCTTCTTGACCCTTTCCTTCCTCTTCTTGCCTTCAGCAGCAACTGGCTCTTTGGGTGCAGGCTTTTCAGTTGAAGCTCTAGCCTTTGACATAGGCTGCCTGCCTGCTGGCCTTTTGATCTTTAAGCCTGGCTTTGTGCCTTGATCTGGCTCAACTCTCTTTGATGTGGCCTCTTCCTCTGCCACATAATCTTCATCTTCAGAATCTGAAGTTCTCTTCTTCCTCTGTCGAGTGGCAGCTTTTGGCAGATTGCTTGGGGTACTTCTGCTGCCATCATCTGAAGAGCTGGAGGGACTAGTGCCCTCACTCATCACCACTTGCTGTTCTGACACATTCTGGCTGTCACTCTGATCTGACATGTTGAACAAGCTGACTGCTGACCCTGTGAACAGTTTATAGATGAGGTAGAGTGGATGAGCATCACAAAATGCAGAGATTTTTGCAAAAGAATGATCCAAAACTTAGTTTTAGTTTCCCACTGAAATCATCTCGGATCTACCGATTTTCAAACTCGGTGATACCGAAGCAGTTTTGGAACCTAAACTAGTGAACTCGGTTGGACCGAGTCACAGTTCGGTGGCACCGAGACTGCTAGGGTTTCACAGAGTTCCAAAATCGGTCACACCGATAAGTAATTCTCGGTCAGACCGAGTCTCACTTGTGCAATGGCATAAGCCAAATCGGTGGGACCGAGTTTTTCAACTCGGTGGGTCCGAGATGGTTTCGGCGGAAACCTAACCCTAAAATTTTCGAATCAAACCTAATCTACGAGCGCATTGACTGGATAGGAGTGTTTCAATTGTGGCAAGAATCATGATGATCACAATGTGCTAAGAATTGGATTGGGGAATAGCACAAAGATCGAGTCCATACCCTAGTTCGGCGGAGACTCGCTACGGCGGCAACGGTGGGGTAGAATTCCCGTTGACGGCGACGGAGACCAGCGACTGGTGGCGGCTGGCGGCGAGGAGACGATCCGGAGACCACGTTGGCAGAGTAGGCTATCGCGCGGGCGAAGGGGTTCGGAGAAATTTCCAAATTTTGCCCGTGACTATATATAGCCCGACCCTGTTGGTGTGACCGAGTGGAACAACTCAGTGGCACCGAGATTCATAACTGCAAGCAGTTACTGAAACTCGGTGTGACCGAAATGTTCAAATCGGTTGCACCGAGATCGAAAACCTAGATCAACTTAATGATCTCGGCAGGACCGAAAGTGGGGTATCGGTCAGACCGAGAATCATAAATAGGTTTTGGAAGTTTAAGTCTATGACGAATCGGGGACTCCGAGCGCTCCTCACACAGAGTGGTTCGAATCTTACTTGATCAAATTTTGTGATGCAGCATGAATAGAGTTTGAGACGAGAAAAGCATAGATAGCTAGAGAAGGTTCTTAGGCACTCTTGTCCATCCACTTGGCAAAAGAAAATAAAACCGAACAATCAAAACAACAAGTGGATGTCCTCGAATGAGTAAAATATGCAACCAGCATGCTCACACAATAAGGTGGCAAATGAAATATGTGACAAGGCATGCACAACCAATTCTAGCATCTATCAAGCAATTTGCGATGACTAGGTCATCTATATATGAGTATATTGACTTAGGAGTCAAGTGAGAGCACCTGATCATAGGTCATACTCATCGTTTAAGCTCAAGTGGGGTTACCACTTTTACATAAAGCATTGTTGTGTTCACATCTTTAGAGTTGCTTTAGCTCAAGTCTTAGAGTAAAGCTCCCCCTAGATGTGATATCCCCCCTTAGAGGGATGAACTAACCTTGGGTTTTGTCGATGATGACTTCATGTAGATGTTGAAGATGTGGATGCTCAATGTTGATGTAGATCACTTTGGAGCTATCCATTTGAGTGAATTGCACTTTCAATACCTACATGGGTTAGTCCCACAAGGAACAAACAAGGATATCCATAGACATAGAGTGATGCACACACAAGATGATGTCCATGAAAACTTTTAGGTTACCTTGTCCCTTGTCTTACCAACAAGAGGGTTTGTGACTCCTTGAACTAGTGCAAGATGTGGAAGTTGATTGCACTTGTTCTTGCCAAGATGATAAGAGTGAAGTATGTTGGCGGAGTCACCCTCAAGAACTCTCTAGTTCTTCTTCTTTTGGATCCACACCATCTTGATGGGAATCCTTGGAGTTGTAGTCGTACTTGATGAAGTGGAACTTGAAGTAGTCTTGGGAATCCACTTGACTAAGGTCTTAGGAGCTTCTTCAAATGCATCAATTTCCTCTTGAAGCTTGTCCTTGCCTTTTTGCTTGTAGTCTTGTGGTGGAAGATCATCTTGAGCTTGTGTCCCCTTGAAAGAAGTATCATACTTCTCTTGTTGAGGAACAAACTTTGCTTGGGGTATTGATCTTCTTCCCACTCAACTCCATTGGCATTGAACTTTCGTTCAAAACCAACACCTTGATTCTTCCGGTGCATTCCTTGCTTGCGCACAATTTCCTCGAATTGCTTCCTCCCGGCAAGGCTTTTGTACACTCCTTTCTCTATAATTCCCTTCAATAAGCTATTTTCTTGCTCAAGTGTAACTTGGCTAAGAGAATCATTAGTGGAATCAATAGAACTACTAGAAGCAACAATATTGGATTTAGCATGATCATTGTTACTACTAGAGGAAGAATCTTTCTTGTTCTTGTTATTAGACTTGAATTGAGGCATGTAAGTGGATAAGAGTAAACGCTTGGCAATGTGAGAAGAACTTTTCTTGCGGAGATCATCATTGATTGCTTTTAAGAACTCATGCTCTTGCTCAAGATTGAGCTTTTCAAAGCGTAATTTCTCATGAGCTCTTAAAAGTTCTCGATGATCTTCGAAGATAGTTTCATGAGCTAACTTAAGAGTGTTTAGTTCTTTAGTTAGAGCCTCAATCTTCTCCTTATCATTGTCATTCGTTTTATCTTTATTAGCATGATTAATTAACGTTTCATCATAGTATTCATCACTAGAGTTGTCAACAAGCAAATCATCACCTAACAAGTCATCTTCATCACTATTGAAATCAACATACTCGGGGTGTGTTACCTTAGGACCTTCGGCCATGAAGCATCTTCCAATTCCTTCATTTGGTGAGTCAAATATGTCGCAGGAGTTGGTTGACACAAGTGCTAGACCGGCAACACCTTCATCTTGAGTATCTTCGGAGTTGGAGTAATAACTTCTCTCGGAGTGACTGTCGGAGTCGGAGCCGGATACCCATTCACCAACATGAGCTTGATGTCTTCGTTTTGTGTAGCTCCTTGATGATTTTTCCTTCCTTTCCGAATCCTTGCTTCTCCGTGAGTATCTTCGTTCATAACGATCATCTCTACTCCTTCTCTCTCTTGGTGGTGATTCTTTGCTTCTTCTTTTTGGAGAATCTTCTCTTCTCTTGTAGGGAGCCGTACACTCATTGGAATAGTGTCCGGGTCTTCCACAACTGTAGCAGTTTCGCTCTCGACTAGAAGATCTTTTGTCATTGTAGGACCTTGACTTGAAGCTTCTATCTTTGCTTCTACTCTTGTAGAACTTGTTGAAGTTCTTCACCATTAAGCTCAATTCTTCATTGAAGTTTTGTTTCTCACTTGATGATGTAAGGGCTTCACATGAGGCTTTGTAGGCACCACTTGACTTGTTGTGAAGTTCCTCTTTATCCTTAAGTGACATCTCATGAGCAACAATTCTTCCAATCACCTCCGTTGGCTTGAGATCTTTGTAATTGGGCATCATTTGGATCAATGTGCACACGGTATCATATTTTCCATCCAAGGCTCTTAGAATCTTCTTGATGATGAATCTATCGGTCATCTCTTCACTTCCTAAGCCGGCAATCTCATTTGTGATGAGAGCAAGCCTAGAGTACATTTCAGCGACACCTTCACCATCCTTCATTTTGAACTTGTCAAGTTGACTTTGAAGCACATCCAACTCGGATTCCTTGACGGAGTCGGTACCTTTGTGCATATCAATAAAGTGTCCCATATTTCCTTTGCATTCTCAAGACGACTGATTTTGTTGAATTCTTCGCGGCATAATCCGTTGAAGAGAATATCACAAGCTTGAGCATTGTATTGCAACATCTTCAACTCATCCGCGGTAGCTTCACGGTTTGGTTCTTTCCCATCAAAGAAGTCACCTTGCAAACCAACACACACAATAGCCCAAACGGCGAGGTTATGTCCAAGAATATGCATTTTCATTTTATGCTTCCAACTAGCAAAATTAGTACCATCAAAGTAAGGACCTCTATGGTGATAATTTCCCTCGCTAGACGCCATACTCTCCTAGGTTGTGAAACCAAGGCTATGACCACCAAAAGCTATGGAGATCAAAGGAAATGGAGACCAAAGCTCTGATACCACTTGTAGGATCGAAAGTATGTCTAGAGGGGGGGTGATTAGACTACTTGACCAAATAAAAACTTAGCCTTTTCCCAATTTTAGTTCTTGGCAGATTTTAGCTATTTTGGGACAGGTCAAGTAATCATCACACAATTCAAGCAAGCATAGAAAGAGTATATTGGCAGCGGAAAGTAAAGCATGCAACTTGCAAGAATGTAAGGAGAAGGGTTTAGAGATTTCAAACGTAATTGGAGACACGGATTTTTTTCCCGTGGTTCTGATAGGTGGTGCTATCCTACATCCACGTTGATGGAGACTTCAACCCACAAAGGGTACCGGTTGCGCGAGTCCACAAAGGGCTCCACCCACAAAGGGTAACGGTTGCGCGAGTCCACACAGGGCTCCACCCACGAAGGGTCCACGAAGAAGCAACCACCCACAAAGGGTAACGGTTGCGCGAGTCCACACAGGGCTCCACCCACGAAGGGTCCACGAAGAAGCAACCACCCACAAAGGGTCCACGAAGAAGCAACCTTGTCTATCCCACCATGGCCATCGCCCACACAGGACTTGCCTCACTAGCGGTAGATCTTCACGAAGTAGGCGATCTCCTTGCCCTTACAAACTCCTTGGTTCAACTCCACAATCTTGTCGGAGGCTCCCAAGTGACACCTAGCCAATCTAGGAGACACCACTCTCCAAGAAGTAACAAATGGTGTGTAGGTAATGAACTCCTTGCTCTTGTGCTTCAAATGATAGTCTCCCCAACACTCAACTCTCTCTCATAGAATTTGGATTTTGTGGAAAGAAGATTTGAGTGGAAAGCAACTTGGGAAGGCTAGAGATCAAGATTCATATGGTAGGAATGGAATATCTTGGTCTCAACACATGAGTAGGTGGTTCTCTCTCAGAACATATGAGTAGGAATTGTGTATGTGTTTGGATGGCTCTCTCCACGAATGAAGAGGAGGTGGAGGGGTATATATAGCCTCCACACAAAATCCAACCGTTACACACAGTTTTCCAATCTCGGTGGGACCGAATCAACAAACTCGGTCGGACCGAAAATGTAAACCTAGTGACCGTTGGAGATTTTCGGTGGGACTGACATGCAACTCGGTAGGACCGATATGGTTAGGGTTTGGGCATAACGTAATCTCGGTGAGACCGATTACACAAACTCGGTGAGACCGAATTTGGTAATTAGCTAACCAGAGAGTTGGTCAGGCAAACTCGGTGGGACCGATTTGCTCTTTCAGTGAGACCGGAAAGTTACAAAAAGGAAACACTGAATTTACATTGCAATCTCGGTGGGACCGATTCGCTCTTTCGGTGAGACCGAAAATTTACGAAAGGGAAACAGAGAGTTTGCAATCCCATCTCGGTGAGACCGAGATCCCTATCGGTAGAACCGAATTGCTAGGGTTTGGTAGTGGCTTATGACAAATGAAACTCGGTGGCGCCGGATAGGAAGAATCGGCAGGACCGAGTTTGGCTTAGGGTTTAGGTCATATGTGGATATGGGAAAGTAGTTGAGGGTTTTGGAGCATATCACTAAGCTCATGAAGCAAGAGGCTCATTAAGCAACACCTCATCCCTCCTTGATAGTATTGGCTTTTTTCCTAAGGACTCAATGTGATCTTGGATCACTAAAACATAAAATGAAGAGTCTTGAGCTTTTGAGCTTGAACCAATCCTTTGTCCTTAGCATTTTGAGGGTTCCACTTTCACATCCATGCCATGCCAATCATTGAGCTTTCCTGAAATAATCATCTTGGAATAGCATTAGCTCAATGAGCTATATGTTGTTATGAATTACCAAAACCACCTAGGGATAGTTGCACTTTCACCCGTCAACAATTCAAGGTACACAAGTCTTAAAACCATTATATTGAAAGGTCCATTGCTCAGTTGGTAAAGCACAAAGCTCTTAACCTTGTGGACGTGGGTTCAAAGCCCATGGTGGAGTTACATCATATGATGTTATTTTCGATGAAGCATGATCATATTTATAAAGTCCCTGCTCATTATTGCATAATTACCCAGCCATTGGGGGCTACACTGGTTGAAGTTTTTTGAGCATCAGGCAATTACAAGTCCCAGGTTGCTGCAAGCATGACAACCCGGCACTTGGGGGCTACATAATATGGAGTATTCAGTTTTTACTAGTGACTGGGATGAACAACGTGGATTTCTTCAAAAGGGGCAACATTTATATTGAAGCAAGTCTTAAGCCATCACTTTGTTCTGCTCAAGACTTGGGGGGCTACAGGTAATATGGATATAAGGGAGAAAAATCTTCAAGTTCTCAGTTCTGAGCAAACCAGATTGACCCGGTGTCTGCAACAATTATGACCCGACATTGGTAACAATTATGACTCGGTGCCATCAATATTTACAAACTGACAATTTTGGTAATATTAAACCGGCAAGTTCTACATCTTCAAACCAGTTGAATATCAGATGAGTATTTCAAGACCAATATTTCTTAAGCCGGCGCTTTGGAAGCCGACTCAAGTGGATTATTCTTCACAATATTTCTCTGTGAGAAACCAATGTCAGCAAATTGAGTATGAAGCTGGCTTATTGACCTGGATTTTCTAGAAGAAGGAAATGACAAGGAATTAAGGATTATCAGGTGCCGGTTTACAAGAATTCTTAACCCGGAGCATAATCTGTCAAATTTGTTCTTGTGTTTGTTTTACATGATCAGTTTAACATGGATAAATCCAAACTAAACGGGGGGCTAATGTCGGGGATATACCCCGCGGTATGACCCGGCCGGAAATATAACCCGGTTGACACTTGGCGATTCACTGGCGACCCGCCCTGACCAGATGGTTTACAAGAAACCCGCCGGAACATTATGACTCACTGGTAACCCGGCGGGCGGGACAGACGGATGATAAGGCCCAAGGTCCAGAAGGCCGGTTTATGTTAATGGTGGGCCGGTTTAATAGGAAAGGCGTGAGGAATATTTCCCTTACAAGGAGTCAAGACCCGGGCTTGTATCCGGTTTGTATTAGAAGGTAGACTAGTCCTAATCCTAATAGGACTCCACATGTAACCCACCCCTCTAACTTATATAAGGAGGGGCAGGGCTCCCCAAGGAGGACAAGTTGACAAGTTGGATAAGTTAGGTTTAGACAGACAACTCAATAGCTCTCGACATAGAGCACCCTTGTAATCATGATCATGATCATCAATATCAATGAAGCAGGATGTAGGCTTTTACCTCCACCGTGAGGGGCCGAACCTGGGTAAAACCTCGCGTCTCTCGTCCCACTCAACCCCTCTCAAGCTACCACATAGATGCGTTGGTCTCGCGACTAAGTCCTGACACTAAGGACATCTGCCATGACAATTCCACGACAGGGACTCTGAACAATCTTCGGTCACCAAAACACATAACACATAATACAAATCATCATCGAACGTTAAGCGTGCAGACCCTACGAGGTCGAGAACTATGTAGACATGACCGAGACACATCTCCGGTCAATAACCAATAGCGGAACTTGGATGCTCATATTGGTTCCTACATATTCCACGAAGATCTTTATCGGTCAAACCGCAGTGACAACATACGTCATTCCCTTTGTCATCGGTATGTTACTTGCCCGATATTCGATCGTCGGTATCTTCATACCTAGTTCAATCTTGTTACCGACAAGTCTCTTTACTCATTCCGTAATGCATCATCCCGCAACTAACTCATTAGTTACGTTGCTTGCAAGGCTTATTGTGATGTGCATTACCGAGAGGGCCCAGAGATACCTCTCCGATACTCGGAGTGACAAATCCTAATCTCGATCTATGCAAACCCAACAAACACCTTTGGAGACACCTGTAGAGCATCTTTATAATCACCCAGTTACTATGTGACGTTTCATAGCACACAAGGTGTTCCTACAGTATTCGGGAGTTGCATAATCTCATACTCAAAGGAATATGTTTGGAGTAGACTTGCAACGCCACCACTGTTGGGGAACATAGCATGCAATTTCAAAAAATTTCCTACGATCACGCAAGATCTATCTAGGAGATGCATAGCAATGAGAGGGGGAGAGTGTGTCCACGTACCCTCATAGACCGAAAGCAGAAGCGTTAGGTTAACGCGGTTGATGTAGTCGAACGTCTTTGTGATCCAACCGATCAAGTACCGAACGTATGGCACTTCCGAGTTCAGCACATATTTAGCTCGATGACGTCCCTCGAACTCTTGATCTAGCAAAGTATCGAGGGAGAGTTTCGTCAGCACGATGGCATGGTGACAGTGATGGTGATGTGATTCGCGCAGGGCTTCGCCTAAGCACTATGACAATATGATTGGAGGAGTAAACTTTGGAGGGGCACCGCACATGGCTAAAAAACAACTGTTGTGCTTTGGGGTGCCACCTGCCCCCGTATATAAAGGAGGAGTGGGAGGAGGCCGACCAAGGAGCGCGCCATAGGGGGGGGGGAAACCCGACTAGGACTCCTAGTCCAAGTCGGTCCCTTCCTTTCTTTCGGAGGGGGAAAGGGGAAGGAGAGGAGAGGGGAAGGAAAGGGGGGCCGCGCCCCCTTCTCCTTGTCCAATTCGGACAGCCCATGGGGGGGGCCTCCCCTTGTGGGCTTCCCTATCTCTCCCCTATGGCCCATGTAGGCCCATTACTTCCCCGGGGGGTTCCAGTAATCTCTCGGTACTCCAAAAAATACCCGAAGCACTCCGGAACCATTCCGGTGTCTGAATACTATCGTCCAATATATCAATGTTTACCTCTCGATCATTTCGAGACTCCTCGTCATGTCCGTGATCTCATCCGGGCCTCTGAACAATCTTCGGTCACGAAAACACATAACTCATAATACAAATCATCATCGAACGTTAAGCGTGTAGACCCTAAGGGTTCGAGAACTATGTAGACATGACCGAGACACATCTTCGGTCAATAACCAATAGCGCAACCTGGATGCTCATATTGGTTCCTACATATTCTAAGATCTTTATCGTCCAAACCGCAATGACAACATACGCCATTCCCTTTATCATCGGTATGTTACTTGCCCCAGATTCGACCGTCGGTATCTTCATACCTAGTTCAATCTCGTTACCAACAAGTCTCTTTACTCATTCCGTAATGCATCATCCCGCAACTAACTCATCAGTTACATCACTTGCAAGGCTTATTGTGATGTGCATTACTGAGAGGGCCTAGAGATACCTCTTCGATACTCGGAGTGACAAATCCTAATCTCGACCTATGCCAACCCAACAAACACCTTCAAAGACACCTGTAGAGCAACTTTATAATCACTCAGTTACGTTTGATAGCACACAAGGTGTTCCTCCGGTATTGTAGCGACCAGACCTCAAACAGTCTGATCTCTGTGCTCCGGTGTCATCCCTGGATCAGTAATGCTGACACCACACAGTACTCGGAGGATTTATAGCAGAGTAGCAATCACACACTTATTACATCGAGTGTCTCAAAAGAGAACTTATTACAATAAATAGGGCTTAAGGCCATCTAATAACGATAACAACGGAAGGCTTGGAAGATAAGTGAGTCCATCAACTCCAACGGCATCACTGAGTATAGAACCACGACCTAAAACTCCTTAATCGTTGTCTGAAAAGTCTGCAACATTAACGTTGCAGCCAGAAAACGGGTCAGCACATGGAATATGCTGGCAAGGTAACACATAGAGAGTAATGGAATGAAACTGCTATACTATATGCATATTTGGCTGGTGGAAAGCTCTATGGTTACAGTTTTTTCGTAAAGCCAATTTTTCCCTACTTCAAAAGAATAAAATTTATTTAACTATCATGGTAGTTGTTAAACATTGAGAATGGTTGACAGCATTCTCAATCCCAATTAAGTATCATCATAACCCAACAAAAGTAATTTAGAGTAACATGTTGAGATTCACATGATAATCCAGGTACTAGATACTCAAGATGTCCATAACCGGGGACATGGCTAATCATGATTAGTTTGTTACACTCTGCAGAGGTTTGCGCACTTTTCCCCACAAGACTCGATCGCCTCCGTTTGGTTTTTCGCACTACAGGGTGTTTGAGAAGACGGATGACCGAGACATAGTCTTTCAGAAGCGCTAGCACCTTACGATCGGGTAGACCGTACCACCTATATCCCCTACATCTGCTAGTCTACCACTGTAAGAGTTCGCACAACTTAGTCAAGTATGCTAGAGCCCGTAATAGCTTGTGGCTGCACACGAAAGTTTCTAGTATGAATAGTCTTATGATCCCTTTGAGCCTGGGTGGCGGTCCAAAAGAAAACATGCAAGTCCTGGAATACCCAGGTGCCTCAATCCACATAGATGTGTGTTTAAGTTGCCACCTTAGATAAACCATTAATTAACAATCTCACATCTGTCATGGATATCACTCACCCAATCCACGTCTACTAGCATAGCATGGCATATAAGCAAACGTAGAAGTGACTCCCAAAGGTTTGATAATAACAGGTAATAGGTACTACCTCATCTACTTCCCATCCCACAATTTAATTAGATCCTAATCATGCAATGTGTGAGGATTGATCTAATGCAATAAAGCTGGGTGGTAGAAAAGGCATGATCAAAGTGTTACTTGCCTTGCTGATGATCCGAGAAACCTAGCGATTCGAAGTAACAAGCGGCGCACTCCGGGTATTCTATCGCAAACAAACAAACAAGCATACAATAAGCACTCATCTAATGCATAGGTAAAACTCAAATAAGAGATCTAACCAGAAGGTTCAACTTAAGAACTCCGGTTGGCAAAAAGAATCAAATCGAACGAAGCAACGAAAGTCAAATGGCGAAAGAAAACAACTTCGTTCTAGTAATCTGGATCTAGGGCAAATTTTACAGTAGCAAAATCTTGTTTAAGTTGGTTAAACGGATAGAGGGTTTCGAGACGAAACTCTAGGCGCTTGAATCGCCTGATTCTGATAAACGAGTGAAAAGTTAAACTAAAACGAAAATCGGATTAGGAATCGCGATCAGAAAATCACGGATTTAATCCAAGAAAAGAAAACTGACGAACAGTTAATCGAACGGATGTTCGTTAACAGAAACTAACCGGTGAACACATTCGCTAGAACAAACGGATCGGCGAACGTTCACTAAATAAGTAAACCAGAGAAATAAAAAAACCGATCTAGGGTTTCGAAAAAAAAACCGAGGCAGTTTCTAAAAAAAACCGAACGGCGGCGGCGGCGGCTATACCTCCGGCGAGGTATTCCGGCGGGCGGGGCGGGGCTTCCGGCAGCGGCGGCTATGCGGGCGGCGGGGCGGCTCGGCAGTGGCAGCAGCGCAGCGGTGGCAGCGGCGGCGGCGGCGGCAGCGCAGGCGGCGGGGCGGCTCGGCTGGCGGGCGGCGGGGTGGCTTGGTATTTAAGAGAAGGGGGGGTGCTGCCTTGGGGAGGGGGCAAGGCGGCGGGGCGGCGTGCCCGAGCCGGACTCAGCGGCGGCGGCGTGCTCGTCTCCTGGAAGGAGACGGCATGCGGCGGGGAGTGGGCCGTCGGCTGGGCCTTGGCCCAGTCGGCGCGCGACGCGTTTTTTTAAATAATCCGCTCGGAAGAAAAAGAAAAAGAAATACTAAACGGACTCCAAAAATTCCGAAATAAATTTTCACGGGCTTCTAAAATCAAGCCTCACAAGGTGAACATTTATTTGGGACCTAACTGCAATTTTGAAAAAAATGCATTTTTTTCCTAATTCAAATAAAACACCAAAAAAACTCTGAAATAAAATCTTATTTGATTTTACTATTAAATCCTCAATATTTCTTTATTTTGGGAAAGTCATTTTATTCCCTCTCTCATATTTCTATATTAGAAATAATTGATGATAAAATAAATAAAACCAAATGATCCTATTCTCAGAATTTGAGAGAACTCAAATATGAAAATATCGAAATCCCCAACTCTCTCCATGGGTCATTGAGTTGCGTAGAATTTCTAGGATCAACCAAAATGCAAAAAGAAAATATGATATGCAATGATGATCTAATGTATAACATTCCAAATTGAAAATTTGGGATGTTACAAACCTACCCCCCTTAAGATGAATCTCGCCCTCGAGATTCGGGTTGGCTAGAAAATAGGTGAGGGTGGTCCTTGAACAAATCTTCCTCTTGCTCCCAGGTGGCTTCGTCCTCTGAGTGGTGGATCCACTGGACTTTTCAAAACTTGATAACCTTGCTGCGAGTAACTCGGTTGGCAAACTCAAGGATCTTAACAGGCTTCTCCTCGTAGGTCAAATCGTTATCCAACTGAATAGTTTCCAAAGGCACTGTATCTCTTAACGGGATGTCAGCCATCTCTGCGTGACATTTCTTCAGCTGAGAAACGTGGAACACATCATGAACTTCTGACAATCCTTCGGGCAATTCCAACTTGTAGGCTACTTCCCCCATACGTTCCAATACTCGATATGGTCCTACAAATCGTGGTGCTAACTTCCCTTTAACTCCAAAACGCTTTGTTCCCCGAAGTGGAGATACTCAAAGATAAACTCTATCTCCGACTTCGTAAACTGTCTCCTTGCGTTTAGAATCTGCATAACTCTTCTGTGTGGACTGGGCTACCTTGAGCCTATCACGAATCAACTTCACCTTCTGTTCAGACTCTTTAATCAAGTCAGGACCAAACAACTGACGGTCTCCAACCTCGTCCCACGATAACGGTGTCCTGCACCTCCTTCCGTACAAGGCTTCGAAAGGGGCCATCTTTAAACTGGTTTGGTAACTGTTGTTGTAAGAGAACTCTGCATATGGCAAATTATCGTCCCAACTAGATCCATAATCTAGCGCACAAGCTCTCAGCATATCCTCCAAAATCTGATTAAGTCTCTCGGTTTGTCCATCTGTCTGTGGATGAAAAGCTGTACTGAATTCTAGCCTGGTTCCCAAAGTTTCATGCAACTGCTTCCAGAACTTTGAGGTAAATTGGGTTCCTCTATCTGATACGATACTCCTTGGAACTCCATGCAGACATACTATTCTGGTCATGTATATCTTTGCCAACTTAGCACTGGTGTAAGTGGTCTTTACTGGGATGAAATGAGCTACTTTCGTCAATCGATCAACTACAACCCAGATTGAGTCATAGCTTGAACGAGTCCTGGATAATCCCGTGATAAAATCCATGCCTAGCTTATCCCACTTCCATTTGGGTATCGGCAATGGTTGTAACAATCCTGCTGGCTTCTGATGCTCTACCTTTACTCTCTGGCATACATCACAAACGGCTACATACTCCGCTATATCCTTCTTCATTCCGGTCCACCAGAAAATATCCTTCAAATCTAGATTCATCTTGGTATTTCCTGGATGAATTGAATATGGTGAATCATGTGCCTCTTGCAAAATCAACTTCCCGATCTCCGGGTCATTGGGCACGTAAACACGGTCTTCAAACCATAGGGTGTCGTGCTCATCCTCACGAAATCCTTTAGCTTTTCCTTTGTTCAGTTTCTCTTTTATAGCGGCAATCTCTTTGTCAGCTCTCCGAGCTTCTCTAATTCTATCCATCAAAGTTGACTGAATCTCCAATGTTGCTACATAGCTTCTCGGAACTATTTCCAAACATAGTTCACGAAGATTTTCTGCTAACTCCTTGGGTATTTCTCCCGTCATTAATGTATTGACATGGCTCTTGCGGCTTAATCCGTCAGCTACTACATTAGCCTTTCCGGGGTGATAATGCAATTTCATATCATAATCCTTGATAAGCTCCAGCCATCTCCTTTGTCTGAGATTCAACTCCTTCTGGGTGAAAATGTACTTCAAACTCTTATGATCCATGTACACCTCACAATGATTACCAATGAGAAAATGTCTCCATGTTTTCAACGCATGCACTACGGCTGCTAACTCCAAATCATGCGTGGCATAATTCAACTCATGAGGCTTCAGTTGTCTTGAGGCATATGAAACAACTCTCCCTTCCTGCATAAGCACTGCTCCAAGTCCTCGACGTGAAGCGTCGCAGTACACCTCAATATCTTTGGTCTGGTCTGGCAAAATCAACACTGGTGAGGTGACCAAACGTTTCTTCAACTCCTGGAAACTAGCCTCACACTCCCTTGTCCATATGAACTTTGTATCCTTCTTCAATAACTCAGTCATAGGCTTCGTAATCCTTGAGAAATTCTCAATAAATCTCCGGTAGTATCCTGCGAGTCCAAGAAAACTCCGGATCTCTCCAACTGTTGTTGGGGCTTCCCACTTGGTCACGGTTTCAACTTTAGCGGGATCTATTGCTATACCTTCTCCTGATATAACGTGTTCGAGGAATCCTACTTCCTTCAACCAAAACTCACATTTGCTGAACTTGGCATATAATTGATGTTCTCTAAGCTTTCCAAGTACCAAACGCAAATGCTCCTTATGCTCCTCTTCATTCTTCGAATAAACCAGGATATAATCAATGAACACTACGACGAACTTATCCAAAAACTCCATAAACACTTTGTTCATCATGTTCATAAAATATGCAGGTGCGTTAGTCAGACCAAATGACATAACGGTATACTCATACAGCCCATACCTGGTAGTAAAAGCTGTCTTCGGAATATCCTGTTCTCGAATCTTTAACTGGTGGTATCCTGATCGCAGATCGATCTTGGAAAATACCTTAGCTCCTTGCAATCGATCAAACAGATCGTTGATCATTGGTAGTGGGTACTTGTTCTTGATCGTTACTTCATTCAATCCTCGATAATCAACAACCATCCTTAACGATCCATCCTTCTTCTCCACTAGAAGTACTGGCGATCCCCAAGGTGAAGAACTTGGGCGAATATATCCCTTATCCAGTAACTCCTTAATCTGCTTCTTAATTTCCACCAAATCCTTTGCTGGCATCCTATAAGGTCTCTTTGATATTGGCCCAGTGCCGGGCAATAGCTCAATCAAAAACTCAATATCTCTATCCGGTGGCATGCCTGGCAACTCTTCTGGAAATACATCAGGGAATTCCCTTACCACTGGTACTTCCTCCTACACAACTCCTGTTAGGCAATTTACTTGAGTCCTCTTTGGCACATGCCGGGATACATACTTGATCCTTCTCCCTTCTGGTGTGGTAAGCAAAATTGACTTACTAGCACATTCAATACTCCCTTCATACTTTGATAACCAATCCATGCCTAATATCACATCCAATCCTTGAGATTCCAATACTATTAGGTCTGAGGGAAAACCATAGTTACCAATCCTTAATGGTAACCGATCACACCATAGACTAGCCACATACTCTGCTCCAGGCGAGGTTACTAACATGGGTGACCTAAGGGCTTGGGTTGGTAGGTTATACTTATCCACAAATCCCCTTGAAATGTATGAATGCGATGCTCCAGTATCAAAAAGAACGAGTGCAGTAAATGACTTAACCAAAAACTTACCTATTACTGCATCGGGCTGAGCTTCAACCTCCTCCATGCTAACGTGGTTCACCTGTCCCATGTTGAAAGGGTTCGGCTTCTTTCCAGAACTTCCATTGCCATTTTGGCCTTCAGGACATTCATTGGCATAATGTCTGGTCTTCGAACACTTATAGCAAGTGACTTGGCTTAGGTCCTTCTTGGCTGGGGTCGAGGGGTTGGCGCGATTCTGGCCGTTGCTTCCTCCATTGCCATTACCATTCTTAGTGCCATTGTGATTGTGCGAGCTACCTCCTCCATGGGTATGCTAAAAATGTCCTCCCGGTCTAGGGGTAAAACATGGCTTCCGCTGAGCTCCTGGATTGTGCTTTCCTTGTCCATACTTCCTCTTGCAATTCTCAATTTGCTGCTGCTTCCCTTCAATCATAAGAGCACGATCTACCAACTCCTGGTAGTTGTTGAAGGTGGCTACCATCAACTGCATGCTCAACTCATCATTCAGTCCTTCCAAAAACTTCTCTTGCTTCGCTGCATCCGTAGCGACGTCATCTGGGGCATAACGTGCTAACTTACTAAATTCCTCCACATACTGGCCAACTGTCCGTCCTCCTTGGCGCAAGTTACGAAACTCACGCTTCTTCATGTCCATAGCTCCTGCTGAAACATGGGCAGTACGGAAAGCCTGCTGAAACTGGTCCCATGTGACAGTGTCGATTGGGGAAGTGGCTGTGAAATTCTCCCACCATGATGCTGCGGGTCCTTCTAACTGATGTGCGGCAAACTTCACCTTCTCTACATCTATGCATCCTGCTGTGGTCAACTCCCTAGCTATCTTGCGGAGCTAATCATCTGCTACTACCGGCTCGGTGCTACTGGAAAACACCGGCAGATTCAGCCTAAGAAAACGGGCTACGTGGTCAATAGGTGGTGGTGGTGGTGGGTTGTTGTTGTTGTTCCCCTGATTCTGATTCTGAACTAGCAACTGCATCAATGTGTTCTGCTGCTGGATCAACAGGGTGAGCTCCGGTGGAAAAGCAAAACCGGGGTCACATCTCGTCGGCATCTGAGGGATTAGAAAAGATGAGATGTAAGAATAGAGGGGGTCTAAAGAGAAAACACCACCCATATGCACATGAGGCAAAAAGCAAACAATTCACTTCATTCAATCAAACAAGGGCATACAATCGATCTATCGGAAAAGTGCTCGAATTACTTTATTTACATGGTGGACTACTTCTACTAATGAGGTGGTCTACTAGAAATATTCTACGGTTGTTGACTCCATGATATCTGCTCCAGCTTCATCAACATAGTCATCATTGCTACTATCTGCTTCTGAGTCGGGGCCGTCGATGATGATGTAGTCTTCCGGGCTAATTTCCTGGGGTTCTTCGTCTTCATCTACTGGTGTAGGGCCTCCCATAAATATTCCAATCTTCTTTGTTAGGTCGGCATTCTTATCCACCAATACTTCAATTTCCTCTTCATAATCTTCACGTGTAGCCTTGAGTTCTTCTTCTAGTTCCTTGATTCTGGTCTTAGCCTTCTTCAGATCTATCATGTTGGCGCACATCTGGTTCTCCTGTCGCCGAATGTGCTGGTTTAGCTCCTGGATAAAAGCTGCGATTGATCTATCCTTCCTGGTGCTGATCATCTCCCAGTGTTCATCTCGGCGCCCACAAATCTGGTAGATAGTATCCTTGAGATCCTTGCGGTAGACTTCTCCAATGCGTCCCATGGCAATGTGAGCTGCCATGCTCTTTCCTAGACTCCAAGTTGGTGCATCAAAAGAAAACTCTATGGGCTCAGTGACTGGCATGAACGTCCTTCCTGGAACTTGAACTTGAATCATCCAGTGCTCTTCTTCAGGTAAGGTGGCGTTGTAGGATCCCGTGAAGCTTGGTACTCCTATGTTCAGGTATCTAGTGACTTCCTTCAAGTGGCGTCCAAAGGGTGTATCCTCATCCGGTTGTGTGAACTTGTTCCTTGCATCCGCCATCCTAAAGAATAGAAAAGACGAGAGGCCAGAAGAGAAGAGAGTGAGTAGTGATCTAGGTCTTTAGCTTAGTGGTCGTGTCCTACAGTCAGCGTGTGCTCTGATACCATCTGTAGCGACCAGACCTCAAACAGTCTGATCTCTGTGCTCCGGTGTCATCCCTGGATCAGTAATGCTGACACCACACAGTACTCGGAGGATTTATAGCAGAGTAGCAATCACACACTTATTACATCGAGTGTCTCAAAAGAGAACTTATTACAATAAATATGGCTTAAGGCCATCTAATAACGATAACAAGCGGAAGGCTTGGAAGATAAGTGAGTCCATCAACTCCAACGGCATCACTGAGTATAGAACCACGACCTAAAAACTCCTTAATCGTCGTCTGAAAAGTCTGCAACATTAACGTTGCAGCCCGAAAACGGGCCAGCACATGGAATATGCTGGCAAGGTAACACATAGAGAGTAATGGAATGAAACTATACTATATGCATATTTGGCTGGTGGAAAGCTCTATGGTTACAGTTTTTGCGTAAAGCCAATTTTTCCCTACTTCAAAAGAATAAAATTTATTTAACTATCATGGTAGTTGTTAAACATTGAGAATGGTTGACAGCATTCTCAATCCCAATTAAGTATCATCATAACCCAACAAAATTAATTTAGAGTAACATGTTGAGATTCACATGATAATCCAGGTACTAGATACTCAAGATGTCCATAACCAGGGACACGGTTAATCATGATTAGTTTGTTACACTCTGCAGAGGTTTGCGCACTTTTCCCCACAAGACTCGTTCGCCTCCGTTTGGTTTCTCGCACTACAGGGTGTTTGAGAAGACGGATGACCGAGACATAGTCTTTCAGAAGCGCTAGCACCTTACGATCGGGTAGACCGTACCACCTATATCCCCTACATCTGCTAGTCTACCACTGTAAGAGTTCTCACAACTTAGTCAAGTATGCTAGAGCCCGTAATAGCTTGGGGCTGCACACGGAAGTTTCTAGTATGAATAGTCTTATGATCCCTTTGAGCCTGGGTGGCGGTCCAAAAGAAAACATGCAAGTCCTGGAATACCCAGGTGCCTCAATCCACATAGATGTGTGTTTAAGTTGCCACCTTAGATAAACCATTAATTAACAATCTCACATCTGTCATGGATATCACTCACCCAATCCACGTCTAGTAGCATAGCATGGCATATAAGCAAACGTAGAAGTGACTCCGAAAGGTTTGATAATAACAGGTAATAGGTACTACCTCATCTACTTCCCATCCCACAATTTAATTAGATCCTAATCATGCAATGTGTGAGGATTGATCTAATGCAATAAAGCTGGGTGGTAGAAAAGGTATGATCAAAGTGTTATTTGCCTTGCTGATGATCCGGGAAACCTAGCGATTCGAAGTAACAAGCGGCGCACTCCGGGTATTCTATCGCAAACAAACAAACAAGCATACAATAAGCACTCATCTAATGCATAGGTAAAACTCAAATAAGAGATCTAACCAGAAGGTTCAACTTAAGAACTCCCGTTGGCAAAAAGAATCAAATCAAACGAAGCAACGAAAGTCAAACGGCGAAAGAAAACAACTTCGTTCTAGTAATCTGGATCTAGGGCAAATTTTACAGTAGCAAAATCTTGTTTAAGTTGGTTAAACGGATAGAGGGTTTGGAGACGAAACTCTAGGCACTTGAATCGCCTGATTCCAATAAACGAGCGAAAAGTTAAACTAAAACGAAAATCAGATTAGGAATCGCGATCAGAAAATCGCGGATTTAATCCGAGAAAAGAAAACTGATGAACAGTTAATCGAACGGACGTTCGTTAACAGAAACTAACTGGTGAACACGTTCGCTAGAACGAACGGATCGGCGAACGTTCACTAAATAAGTAAACCAGAGAAATAAAAAAACCGATCTAGGGTTTCGAAAAAAACCGAGGCGGTTTCTAAAAAAACCCAACGGCGGCGGCGGCTATACCTCCGGCGGGCGGGGCGGGGCTTCCGGCGGCGGCGGCGGCTATGCGGGCGGCGGGGCAGCTCGGCAGCGGCAGCGGCGGCGGCAGCGCAGGCGGCGGGGCGGCTCGGCGGGCGGGCAGCGGGGTGAGGTGAGGGCGGTGGGGTGGCTTGGTATTTAAGAGAAGGGGGGGTGCTGCCTTGGGGAGGGGGCAAGTTGGCGGGGCGGCATGCCCGAGCCGGACTCGGCGGCGGCGGCGTGCTCGTCTCCTGGAAGGAGACGGCAGGCGGCGGGGAGTGGGCCGTCGGCTGGGCTTGGCCCAGTCGGCGCGCGGCGCGTTTTTTTAAATAATCCGCTTGGAAGAAAAAGAAATACTAAACAGACTCCAAAAATTCCGAAATAAATTTTCACGGGCTTCTAAAATCAAGCCTCACAAGGTGAACATTTATTTGGGACCTAAATGCAATTTTGAAAAAAAACGCATTTTTTCCTAATTCAAATAAAACACCAAAAAAACTCCGAAATAAAATCTTATTTGATTTTATTATTAAATCCTCAATATTTCTTTATTTTGGGAAAGTCATTTTATTCCCTCTATCATATTTCTATATTAGAAATAATTGATGATAAAATAAATAAAACCAAATGATCCTATTCTCAAAATTTGAGAGAACTCAAATATGAAAATATCGAAATCCCCAACCCTCTCCATGGGTCATTGAGTTGCGTATAATTTCTAGGACCAACCAAAATGCAAAAATAAAATATGATATGCAATGATGATCTAATGTATAACATTCCAAATTGAAAATTTGGGATGTTACAGGTATTCGGGAGTTGCATAATCTTATAGTCAAAGGAATATGTATAAGTCATGAAGAAAGCAATAGCAATAAAACTTACCGATCATTATGCTAAGCTAATGGATGGGTCTTGTCCATCACATCATTCTCTTAATGATGTGATCCTGTTCATCAACTGACAACACATGTCTATGGTCAGGAAACTTAACCATCTTTGATTAACGAGCTAGTCAAGTAGAGGCATACTAAGGACACTCTATTTTGTCTATGTATTCACACATGTATCGAGTTTCCGGTTAATACAATTCTAGAATGAATAATAAACATTTATCATGATATAAGGAAATATAAATAACAACTTTATTATTGCCTCTAGGGCATATTTCCTTCAACCATATGCTATTAATCCTGATATGTCGCAAGTTAATGATGATGCTAGTTCCTTGCTTACTGATAATGTTCCACTAGGTGATTTTCTTGATGAACAACTTGCTAGAGCTAAAGATATTGAGAATGCTGAAACCGATGAAACTCTTGAAATTGAGAATTATGAAACACCTATTCGACCTAGCTCTCCTAGAACTGAAATGCCTAAGATACCCGAAGGTTATGTTATGGATGAGGAGATAGCTAGGGACTTTCTTGCTTGCAATGATATAGATGATCTTAAGAAATTATTATGCAAACTGAAAGAAAAATCTTTGAATGCTAGGATGAAATGTGATCCTAAGTTTGCTACTTCACCTATCTTTGTTACTGATAAGGATTATGAATTCTTTGTCGACCCAGAGTTAGTTACTTTGGTTGAATATGATCCTTTCCATGGTTATGAAAATGAAACTGTTGTTGCACATCTTACAAAATTAAATGATATAGCTACCCTTTTTGCTCATGATGAGGAAATTTGCTATTACTATATCCTCAAGTTATTTCCGTCCTTATTAAAGGGTGATGCTAAGATATGGTACAATACTCTTGCTCCTGATTGTGTGCGTAGTCCCTTGGATATGATTTATTACTTCCCTGAAAAATATTTTCCTGCTCATAAGAAACAAGCTGCCTTGCAGGAAATAGTTAACTTTGTGGAAATTGAAGAAGAGAGTCACCGACAAGATTGGGGGAGGCTTCTCCAATTGCTTAATGCTTTGCCTGATCATCCTCTAAAGAAAAATGAAATACTTGATATCTTTTATAATGGATTAGCTGATGCTTCTAGGGATTTTAGAGATAGTTGTGCTGGTTGTGTTTTCAGGGAACGAACTATTGAACAAGCTGAGGAATTATTGAATAAAATATTGAAAAATCATGATGATTGGACTCTTACTGAACCACTACCTAAACCCACTCCGAAGAAGAGGGGTATCTTATTTCTTAGTCCTGAAGATATGCAAGAGGCAAAGAAATGTATGAAGGAAAAGGGTATTAAAGCCGAAGATGTTAAAAATTTACCTCCCATTGAAGAAATACATGAACTTGACACACCACCACCACCGGTGGTAGAGGTAAATTCTTTTATAAAGTTTGATGAGAGTGACATCCCTTACAAGAAACATCCTAGTCAGTGCCAATATGAATTTGGTAGGTACATCATCAAACACGATCACTTCAATGCAAATGTTATGAAACAATTGAAATACAACTCTGATAGGATTGCTCCTTTGAGTGACTTGTTATTTAGAATCACTAATGATGTTAGAGGTGTAGGAAAACATGCCTCTATGGTTCAAACTCAGTTAGAACAAGTTGCTAAATCTCAAAGAGAATTGCTTAATGAAATGAATAATAATATGAATGATTTTGCTGTTAGATTAGCAACTGGAGGAGGTAAAATGACTCAGGAACCACATTATCCTGAGGGATACATTAAAAGAATTGAACAAGACTCTCAAAGAATTAACATAGATGCACCTAGTCCTTCTAAAAAGAAGAAGAAAAATAAATTGATAGGACTTTGCATACCTCTAGTGAACCTGAAAAAGAAAAACCTCCTGAAGATAATGATGTCCCTATCTCTGATGCTGAAACTTAATATGGCAATGAAAATTCACTTAGTGGTAATGAAACTGATAATGATGATGTTCATAAAGACAACCAACCAGACAATGATAAAGAACCAGATAACGATGTTGAGATAGAACCTACTATTGATCTTGATAACCCAAAACCTAAAAATAAAATATATGATAAAAGAGACTTTGTTGCGAGAAAACATGGTAAAGAAAGAGAGCCATGGGTTAGAAAACCCATGACTTTTCCACATAAACCAACTAAGAAAAAAGATGATGAAGAATTTGAACGCTTTTCTAAAATGCTTAGGCCAGTCTTTTTGCGCACCCGCTTGACTAATATTTTAAAGATGGCCCATTATGCAAAATATATGACAGACATCATCACTAATAAAAGAAAAATACCTGAAGCTGAAATCTCCACTATACTTGCTAATTCTTATTTTAAGGATGGAGTACCTATAAAACTTGGAGATCCAGGAATACCAACTATACCTTGCTCCATCAAAAGAAATTTTGTCAAAACTACTTTATGTGATTTAGGAGCTGGTGTTAGTGTTATGCCCTTCTCTTTATATAAAAGACTTGATTTGAATAAACTCACACCTACTTAAATATATTTGGAAATGGTTGATAAATCAACTGCCGTACCTATCGGTATTTGTGAGGATGTGCCCAATTGTCATTGCAAATGTTACTATCTTAACAGACTTTGTTATACTTGAGATGCCCGAGGACGACAACATGTCGATTATCCTTGGTAGACCCTTTTTGAATACTGTAGGGGCTGTCATTGATTGTAATAAAAACAAGGTCACTTTTCATATCAATGGTAATGAGCATACATTGCACTTTCCAAAGAAACAATTTCAAGTGAATGGTATTAATGTTATTGAAAAGTCTCCGACAATCACTATTGGAAGTTTTCAACTCCCTTTACCTACTGCCAAAAAGAAATATGATATACTTATTGTTGGGGATATGCATATCCCCGTTGAGGTAACTTAGTGTTTTACGAAAGTTCTTCGGTTTCATGCTAATTGAAAGTGGTTGTTAATAAGACTTGATCAACCTTATTAATGGATCATTTTTGAGAGGTATGAAGTTGATGAACTTAGTAGGCACAACCTTCTGCTCCCACCTTTTGTTTTCCATTTTTCTTAGTTAAATAAAATAAAATGCCATGTTTATCCCATTTTCCAGATTTTCCGTGCAATAAAAAATGACCAAAAAATAATAGTGCCCAGAATGTTATAAAAATTTAATATGATTTTTTCTGAATATTTCCGAATTTCTGGTACAAATAACATCAAGGGGGGGGGGGTGCACTTGATGACCATAAGACACTAGGGCGTGCCGGCAACCCCAGGCGCGCCCTGGTGGGTTGTGGTACCCACGTGGGCCCACTCACTTATCTCTTAAGCCCATGTAATCCGCTACCACCAGAAAAAAAATCACCATAGCTCTCTCTCTGTCTCTCTCTCTCTCTCTTGTGTTCTTGATCTCAAACTCGCGGATTTCGATCTCTTCGCTCGAAGCTCCGTTTTCGAAACTGTTTTTGGGGATTGCTACTTGGTATATGACTCCTCCATTGCTCAATTTCTGCTTTAGTGGGTTATACTTGAAATATTTAGCTACTCTTGGTGTTGCTGTACATCATCTTGCATGTTGAATTC